>NC_056745.1:233775835-233843335 GCF_019279795.1 Protopterus annectens
AACCCGCGCCCTAAACCTAACTCACTTATCCCACCCCTATCCCTACAGACCATCAACATCACACACTTACCTTACTCGCACCCTAACGTCCGTCACTACCACATACTTACACATCCTTCCCCATCTCAGTGTTCTCAGCGTCGGTGTTTTCCTCTGTCGGTCTTCTAACTTGTCGATCTTCTGGCGTCAGTGAAGTCGTTTTTGCTCTTCTGAACTGTCGATGTAGTCAGGTAGATCCATATATATATATATATATATATATATATATATATATATATATATATATATATATATATATATATATATATATATATATAGGCTACCCCTTGGGTGCTGTGTGCTCCAGGCCCCTGTGCTCTGATCATATCTTGCCTACCCTTCACTAGGAGATTATAAACCACCAGGGAACTAAGGACCCATCCCAACCATCCAGCTGTAACAACACCTCATAAGAGTAACCCTGTGCTCTCCCAAGAAAAGGAATAAGAGACTTGCCTATCCTCCACTAGGAGACTATTAACCACCAGGGAACTAAGGACCCATCCCAACCATCCAGCTGTAACAACACCTCATAAGAGTAACCCCGTGCTCTCCCAAGAAAAGGAATAAGAGACTTGCCTACCCTCCACTAGGTGACTATTAACCACCAGGGAACTAAGGACCCATCCCAACCATCCAGCTGTAACAACACCTCATAAGAGTAACCCTGTGCTCTCCCAAGAAAAGGAATAAGAGAGTATGTGTTATTCTTAATACTGGCTTTATAGTTAAATCATTCAACTGCTTAATCCTTGTTGTTGTTAATTGTAAGCCTCGCAGCCTGATCACCCAGTAGCCACACCACCCCCTATATCCTCTAGTCTAAGGATAGTCCTTCTTACAATTTTTAGCTTTCTTATCCTATTCAAATAGATTGTCTTTCTAGCCCTAGTCTAGCCTTCCCCATTTTTTTTACCTCTGCTGTTTTTAACCTGATTGCCCACTAGGTGGCACCCTCTTATCTATTCATAGTTCATAGTACATAGTTTAGTGCTAGGCTAGCTGCCCTTGTGAGCCATTTTGGGCCTAGCCAGTTGTCCATTGTGAGACTCAAACCCTGCACCTTCTGTTTGTAGGGCAAACACCTTAGCCATTAAGCCACCCTCCCAACCCTTCTTGTAGCCCCCATTCTTTGAAAAGCTTTCCTCTTTTTAAAACTGATTTTTAGCATTCTTACTATTGACCCTACCTATAACCTGCTCTGCTCCAATTTCCCACCTTCCACCTTTACATACTCATATACTACTTCTTAATCTTTCTGTACAGATCTCAAACCTACTTACCCCTGCAGGCAGTATTCCACAATCAGAATTCCACTGATTGTTCACCTTGACTGTCTCACTCAACTGTCTCTACCTGCTCCGTTCGCCCTACGGGCTCACTCCGCTCCCCTCCCTACCCCCAATTCCCACCCACCCCCAGGGGCCCTACACTTATTTTCGCTAACCACACCCCCATCTTCTCTGTACCAATCAACTACTTTTACCACTCCCCACCCGATTTACATCCTTACCTCTCCTAACCTTATCATAGATACTCCCTATACTTACAGTTTCAACTTACCAGCTGCTACTACTACACACCCCTATCTATTTAACATCTGATACAAAGATCATAGTTAAAGTTTCCTACCTTAATCAATTAAAACACATAGCCTTTGTCTCTCTCCTACCTCCTCTAATAATTACCTACATATTAACCTCCTATGAACAACCATTACACCCAAACCTTCTATTCCCCTCTAAATCCACTTCCACACCACTACTAGCTATCTACCAACACAACTATTCCACCACAACTAGTCCCTGCTACCTGCAAGCCAAATATCATAGACTAACCCATATAAAATATAGTAACCTACATACAAGAAAAATATTTTTTTATTTCTCTAAATTTAACAACCCCTCATATAAAACATTCCACCTAGCCCTACTAGATGGAGACATTCATCCTAACCCTGGCCCAAACAATATTCCCAACACTGTACCAAGCAACTCTTACATAACTAATACACATACTCCTAATATACCTCCCTCTCTATAGCACATCTTAACATTCGAAGCATTAAAAACAAGATTGCCCATCTTCATGCCCTATTAGAATTCTACCAATTTGACATCCTATGTTTATCTGAAATATGGCTAAAATCCTCCATTAATGACAATGAAGTCACCCCACCTGCCTAAAATATCCTTAGATTAGACCGTATTATCAAAAAGGAAAGGGGCGTAGCAGTCCTTTATAAAAACAATCTATAAGTCACCACTTCAAGCATAAATCTAGCTATATTTAATAACACTGAAATCCTTGTCACCAAACTTCAAATCAACAAATTCAAATCCATTAACATTGCTTGTATCTACCTTCCCCCTGGAAATAACATTAATACCCTTGAATGCATTCTGAACTGGCTATCACTCAATCTTCCACAAGAAACTATAGTACTTGAAGACTTTAACATTGACTGGAAGTCCTGTAGTACCCCTCATCCCACCACCCATATTAATCTTTATGGCTTCTCACAAGTCATCACCTCCACTACAAGAATTAATAAAACCAACAACAAGGAAAGCACATTAGATTGGATCCTTACCAACTCTCCACATCTCACATACAAAGCAGGAACCCTCCCTGATGATCTGAGTGACCACTCATTTACGTATATCATCAGACACAAAACTAGCATACCTAACCCAAATACCTATCAGACAATACGGACTAAAAAATTCTTCAACCCTGAACTTTTCCAACTAGAACTCAAACACTGCAATTGGTCACCACTAAAAATACTCCCTCTAGATAAAGCAGTTGACTACTTTAATTTCAAATTCTTAGCCATCCTTGACCAGCATGCCCCAGTGCGCTCTATTAGAAATAAAGCTAAAACTGACCCTTCGCTCACCATAGCTACCAAACAGAAAATTCTCCTTAGAAACAAATCTTGGACAAAATGGCACACTACCAGGAATCTTACAGACCACCAAACCTTTAGACAACTTAGAAATACTACTAAAAAAGCTATACTATTAGATAAACAAAACTTTTACATCCAACTACAACAAACTAACCAAAGGAACCCACAAAAATTCTGGTCCAGCATCAACAAACTCCTACACCCAGGCCAGTCTACTACTCCTAGCCCAAAAGACTCTAGCCACGAGAATCCAACACAAACTGCCAATGCCTTTAATTCTTTCTTTACAGATGCCATTCAAACACTAGCTAAGCAATTATCTCCAAGTTCCCCTAATCTAAACACCTCACTAACTTACCTGATTCCATCATTTCAGCTAAAACCTGTTCCTACTTCCTTCATTTGCTCTCTTCTAGAAAAATTAAAACCTACTACCCCCTCTGCTGACCATCTACCTGCAGAATACCTGCAAAAAGGAGCCAAAGCCATAGCATTCAACATTTCCATACTAATAAACAGAACTATAACCGAAGGATATATCCCATCTATCTGGAAAATCTCACATATCATCCCCCTTCATAAAGGTGGAAACTCCATTGACATTTCAAACTATAGACCAATAGCTCTACTCTCTCCACTAGCAAAAATTATGGAAAAGTGTGTCCATAAGCAACTACTCACCCATCTTATCGAAAATAACCTACTTGCCAACTGTCAACATGGGTTTAGACCTAACCACAATACCACCACAGCTCTACTCTCCTTCACAGACTGTATAAATTCAAACCGTAATAACAATACTCTTTCCTCGTCTGTCTTCATTGATTTATCTAAGGCTTTTGACATGGTTAACCACCAGCTCCTTATAGAAATACTTAAATCTCTTTCTCTAGATACACTAGCCTTAAAATGGTTCAAATCCTACTTAGATAATAGGCAACAGGCAGTACTATGGGAAAACAATCTATCTTCTCACCACCCCAATTCACTTGGTGTTCCCCAGGGCACCATATTAGGCCCACTGTTATTTTCCATTTTCATTAACGACCTCCACCAAGCAATTCCACATGCAACCTGCATTCAATATGCAGACGACTCCACCATTATTTGCTCAGCTAAAACTCCTACAGAGCTACAGTCCCTGACACAAAAAGCATTTAATACAGTTGAGCAATGGTTTTTAAACCGTTGCCTCCTACTTAACCCTAAAAAAACTAAACTTCTACTCTTTGCTCCTACTCGCAGGTCAACCCCTCTTAACTTCACTCTTATATCCAAGAACGGGACTCTTATATCTCCTGACCTAACCACTAAACTTCTTGGAATAACCATAGATAATAACCTAAACTTCGATACTCATATTAACATCACTATAAAAACAGTAAATAAGAAACTGGGATCCCTTTACAGAATCAGACCCTTTCTTACTCCTTTAGCCAAAACCACTATAGCTAGAACTCATTTAATCTCTACCCTACTCTATGCTTCACCCATATTTACCAATCTCTCAAAAAATAACCTCAACAGACTTGCTACCTCCTATCATAGTATTGCTAGATTTGCCACAGGTTCTCCTTTTAGAACACATCATTGTAACAACCTAAAACAATTAGGATAGCTAGAGTTCCAAAACCACATGCTATTTCACCAACTTGCTATTATCCATAAGATCCTGTATTACCCCACCAGTACACCTATAATGACTACTCTCATAACCCCCAACAATAATCTTAAGAATTTACGCTCTTCTAATAAGTTACTTATTACTACCAGCAAATCCAACAACTCAGCTGGAGATTCGTTGTTCTCTAACTCTGTAGGCAAACATTGGAACATACTTCCCTCTGAACTCCTATCTCTGTCCTCTATAACACTTTTTAAACAGAAACTAAAACAATTTCTCAGTACTCATTGGCTATGCCCTTGTACTAACCCTGACTAACTTTTTGTCTATTTCCTATGTGTTCTCTGCTTCTAATATGAGTATGTTCTATCTACTGACATCCTCTTGCTGTTTCCTATAAATCTTGTATTTCACTGTATCACTTGGTACAATTGTATAAGTAAACAACTTTATTATGCTATTTTATTCTGCATGCACAAGTACACAACTATTTTGTTTTATATTTTTGTTTTTCATATCTCCTCATCATGAGCCATGTACTCTTGTAATGACAACTGCATCAAGTCTGTATGGCTGAAACTGTTTAGAACTTTTAACTACTGTTTTACTTCTCTGAATTGTGACAACTTTTACTGTATATATTGTGTTTGTGTTGGAGCTTTTCTCCCTGGGCCTCTACTGAAAATGGATTTGTATTCCAGTTAGACCAGCCCAGTCAACAAATGTAAAATAAATAAATATATATAATATATATATATATATATATATATATATATATATATATATATATATATATATATATATATATATATATACACACACACACACACACACACACACACACACACACACACACACACACACACACACACACACACACATAGATATAGCTATAGCTATACATACACATACGCATTTATTTATTTTTGGGGGGCTATGTTCAGATGCTTGCTTCTCTGGAATGTCCAGGCTGTCACATGTTTGGCCACACCCTCTACGCATGACCACAACTCATGACGTCATATAGTAGCCACACACGTCTGTGTCCCCCTTTGCACCATTGAGAGATGGCAACCTTGGCTACTGCTCTTATGGAATGTGTCCTTACAGAAGAGGCATGGGTCTTACCATGCTTCACATAACAATATAAAACTGCTTTAGAAATCCAAGTAGAAATAGTCTGCTTGGAAACAGGCAATCCTAGAGCCCTGGGAAGATAGGGAAAAAAAACTGGTTTAATTTCCTGATAGGTTTAGTCTTGTCAACATAAAATCTAAGTTGTCTATGCACATCCAGCAACCAGGGTGTGCAGTACCTTCTCACTAAAATCATGGGGAGAAGGAAGGAGGTAGGTAAATGAATGGATTGGTTGAGAGACAACTCATTGACTACCTTGAGCATAAAATAAGGGTTGGTACACAAGGACACCCTGTCTTTATGAAAAACTCAAAAGGGGGAGAGGCCATTAGGGCCAGGACCTCAGACACATGTCTGGCTGAAGTTAAAGTAAGTAGAAGTACAGTTTTTCAGTGTTGCAGGGAAGCTGATAAAGCTGGCTTGAAAGGGGAGGGGGGGTCAGCTTTTCGAGTACAAAATTAAGATCCCAGGGAGGAAGGATAGGTTTCCGGGGTGGTCTAATGAAAAGGACAACTTTAGGCAATTGTTTTGCCTTAAATCTGCTAGCTGAGGGGGTGTAAAGGTAGACAGGCAGAAAGACTGATGTGGGCTTTCAGTGAAGAGTAAGCCAAGCCAGCACTGAGCAATTCACACAAATAAGAAAGAACCAAGGGAACTTCCACTGATAGTGAATCCTGGTTTCATGACAAACATCAAACTGGAAATCTCTTCTACTTAGATAGGTAATATTTTCTGGTATTGGGTTTCCTGGCCACCTGCAGGGTCCTTAGCACATCCTCAGAAAACAGGTATCTAAAAGGAATTAAAACCCTATCACCCACAGCGTTAACTGAAGGGTAGACAAGTGGGGATGGATGAAAGTTCCTTTGTCTTGTGTCAGAAGGTGCACCCTGTGCGGTAACTTGTGATGATTGCCCTTGGCTAAATACAGGAGAAGAGGGAACCAATGTTGTCTTGGCCAAAATGGAGTCACCAGCAAGATTTTTGGATTGTCCTGATGAATTTTGAGCAGGACTTTTGGAATGAGTGGTAGGGGAGGGAATGCATACCAAAACATCCCCTTCCAAGAGAATGACAGGGCATCTACCTTCCAAACCAGAGGATGTGGAACTCTGGCACAAAACTGTGGAAGTTGTCTGTTCTTGGGAGAAGCAAAAAAATCTACTAGAGGTATACCCCACTGGTGGACAATGTCTAGAAACACATCTCTTAGAAGCATCTATTCATGGGACTGTGTTAGAGACCTGCTCAAAGTGTCTGCCATGCAATTTTGGCTGGATGGAATGTACACGGCCTGAAGAGTTACCTGATATTGGACTGCCAGCTCCCAAGCCTGGAGTGCCAGACTGCATAATAGGTAGGACTTGGTCCCTCCCTGCTTGTTCACATACCAGAATATGTCATATTGTCTGTGAACAGCTTTAAAGGTCCTGGGAGGAAGAGAGGATGGGTAGTAGTAGCACCCTCATCTCCCTTACATTGATGTGTTCCCTTTGTTGAAATGGGGACCATACATCTTGTGCTTTCAAATTTTGGAAGGTTGCCCCCCAGCCCATATCTGAGGATTCTGTGCACAGCTCTTGGACTGGTGGCAGACAGTGCAATGGAAGATCCACTCCTCGAGTTCCTTCTTCAGACAGAGGATGAAAGGAACTGGAAACTCCAGAGGATGCGAATGCTGCATCCGAACTGTCTTTAAGAACTGCTGGAGTTTTGTCATGTGAAGTTTTGACAGCGATAGCATTTAAATGGTGGATGCCATGAAGCTCCAAACCCTGAGGAACTCTCTGGCTGAAATGTGGTGCAGAGGTAGAAGGCCTTGGAAGTGTGACATGAGGTCCTGCATCTTCTGAGGAGGAAGGGAGATCCTCATGAGGTTTGTCTGTATCCTGCACCCCAGGAAGATCTGATCCTGAGATAGAAAATCCCAGACTTTGTAGAAGCCAAATAGCAAAACTTTGGGGTCTTTAGGAGGGGACACGTGTTTAGTCTTCTGCTTCTTCTTTTGATACAGGTCTCCCTATGTAGTGTAAGTGGCCCAGATGTAGGCCTACATTCAATTATATCAGAGTGAATTTCCTCCTGCACAAGAATCTGAGGTATCCCCTTAGGGCCTTCAGTAATCACGAGACTAGGCTCCCTCTGTACATCCAAGACGGATGCCTACTCAGCCTCTGAGGATGCGCCTCTGGTCAGATCCAAAGTGGCCTCAACATATGGCTTGGCCCATGGAACCAGAACCAGGAACTGTACATATCTCCAGGCTCTCATCTGCCTCAGGAGAGACATCTGTGGTAAGAGGAAGAGCTGAAGGCTCATGCCTCGGGTTTTTGCCCTTCTGCTTCATAATCGACTCGGACTTGGGACCAGAGGATCCCTCCATTGTGCTTTTAGCTAGCAAATTTAAACACTGATTTTCCAAGTAAATGGCTAAACAGGAAGGTCTACTCCTTAGAGTCTTGGGCACAAAAGCCTGAAAAATGGGACAAGAGCTGTGGTCATGGGTAGGCCCTAGGCAGAACAAACACTGGAGATGGCTATCTTTATGTGGAATTTGTCTTCCATACTGCCATTCGCCTTTTTTGGATGACACAAACCCTACCACAAAGCAGTAGCAAAAGAAACAAGAATTCCCCAATGGGGCAATTATCTGAGAAAATTGCTGGAACACAGCTAATGACTCAACAAGCAGACTGACGTTTGAGGTGGAATTTGGACTGGCAGCAGAGAAGTTCTGAGGTTGGTGCATGCTTACACCACTTTTACGGCCGACATACGACAGCATCCTATGCCTATGTGTTATGTAACACGCACTCTACAGTAGTGAAAGACTTTTGTATACTGGCCATTGGGTCACCTATGGCAGAGAACTCCATCATGTAAAGAACACTGCAACAGATGAATAGAAGGGCATCAAGTTATGCACTCTGCAGGTCAGTGGTACAGTGAACCCTTTTGAAACATTTACAACTTAAGTAAGTACTCACAGCATGACTAGGCTGCACCCTCTGCTATGTGTAGGGACAAGGTGGGCCAAGAGAAGCCTTATTTATTACAGTAGAAGAGCACTGCTTGTCATGCTCTACTCCAACCAGTAACTGAACAGCACAATGTGTTTTCATGTCATTAGAGAGTTTTTAAAGTACAAAGCTTAGCAGCATGTGCTCCAGCATGAATGCAATAGCTATGGTCTGTTTGAACCACATTACCCATTCATTGTTGAACGTGTGTGTGTGTGTGTGTGTGTGTGTGTGTGTGTGTGTGTGTGTGTGTGTGTGTGTGTGTGTGTGTGTGTGCATGCGTGCCGCTTGTGTACATATATGTGCATGTGTATGAGTGAGGCACAGTCTGCATATGTGTCTCTCATAGTGTTTATGTTAGTATATGTAGGGAGCAAGTAGTATAGCATGTTAACTGGCTGTGCAGTTCACAACATTTGGACTGGCATATGGCACAGATCCCATTTTTGCATATTTGGAACAACTTATATCTCCTATGAAGTTTTTCTTAATGAGTGCCTTTGCTATTATCATAACTTTCAAATGTCCGTTGGCCTTTTACAGAGAGGGACAGTACAAGTGTGTAAGTTGAACTTATTTTAATGGTAGATGCTCGAATGATCACTGCTTCAGTAGCCTCAACAATACGGTGTTATATCCTGCCAAGGATATAATGGCTGGCCAGGTTCCAAAGCTTCAAGGCACCTTCCATGCACCCATACTGTCAAGCACCTCTAGCTGAGCTAACTAAAAGACAAGTTTGGGCATGAAATCCTTAAGAGCTTTACTGCCACCAGATAAGTTCATTTTGTAGAAAAAATCAATTTTGTTAAATTTTTGGAAATGCACCCAATAACTATTTTAGATCATGCACCAATAATAACTAAAATTAAAAAAAAAAAACATAATAAAAGAAAATGAGACACTGGAGATTTCCCATCTATCAGTTGAAAAGAGAGGAATTCAATGAATGGATTTTGGAAATAATTCAGGAGCTACTAGAGAAGATAGAAATTTCTTCTAAAAACATAGCTAGGGAGTGGGATAAGATTAAAGTGGAGTTTAAAACTAGGGTAGAAATAAAAGAAAGGGAGATATGGTTAAACAGTAACAAGAATTATTTAGAGTGATTGACAAATTAAGTATTGCAAAATAGGGGGAATCTGTCAGAAAGGAGCAACTGCAAAATGCTAAATAGAAAATAAGGGATTACTTCGACAATATGCACAAGTTTAGAAAGATTGCTGTTAAGCAACTGTTTTTTTATAACAATTATAGAGCACAAAAACTTTTAGCATAACAACTCAGGCAAAAGAAAGTGGAAAGGGTTGTCACCAAGCTTTGGGAGCCTATAACAAGGAAGATAACAACAGCCCCTTTAGAAGTATTAGAAATACTTCAGAAATGTTATGAAAGCTTGTATAAAGCAGAGACATATGGAAATCAAGAAAAGGTACAAATAAAAATGTTTATGGAAGAATTAAATATGCCTAGATTAGAGGTAGATGAGACTCAATTACTAACAGTTAGGATAGGAAGGGATGAGATAAAAATGGCTATGTATAACCAATTTACAGGAAAGTCCCCAGGAATAGATGGCATTCCTGAGGAAGTTTGGAAGTTAGGAGGAGAAAAACAGATAAAGATCTGGAAGGTTTTGTTAAACAGTATTTTAAAAGAAGGAGAAGTACAGCATCCTGGAAGAAGGCAGTGGTAACGGTAAGACTTAAAGAGGGTAAAGGTCCAATGGATCCAGCTTCATACAGGCCCATTTCAATACTAAACCATGATCATAAAGTGTTTATGTCTATAATGGCTAGAAGAATGGCAAAAGTTATACCAAAATTGATAGATATGGATAAGTGTGGTTTTGTGGAGGTGAGGCAAACATTTGACAATATGAACAAAATATCGATGATCCAGATGGAAGCAGAATGTAAGAAAATTCCACTTTTATTGGTGGGTCTTGAGTCGGAGAAAGCATTTCACAGAGTAGACTGGGACTTCATGAGCAGGGCAATGGAAGTATTTGCTTTCCCTGATGCAATTATAAGGTTGATTAGAAGAATATATGAGGGATCTCTGGCACAAATTAAGGTGGGTGGGGTCCTCTCTAACAATTTCTACTTGAGTAGAGGAACCAGGCAGGGTTGTCCACTTTCCCCTTTGGTGTTTATTATTATTGGCAAAGAAAATAAGGGATTCAGAAATTCAAGGAGGTAACTGGCATGGTAGTCAGGAAAAGCTGACTCTGCAGATAATATTATTTTCTACATGACAAAACCGGAAACAGACATTGCATTGTTGTGGAACATTTATAGACAGTTTCAAATCTTCTTGGGATGTAATATTAATGAAGCTAAAAGAAAGGTAACAGTGGTCAATTATATACCCATGCACAAATTGGTCCAACAATATCCATATTTCTGGGGATATGATAAAATGAAGTATTTAGGAGTATGGATTTGAAATGACTCTGTTGTGGCAGCTAAGGATATGTGGGAAGAGACTAAACAGAAGATAATACAGAAACCGAGAAACTGGAAGCTTTGTTATATGGATATGGATACTAAGTTACAAACCATTAAAATGTTTTTAATTCCTTTAGTCTTATACACAGTTCAGGCATATTTTATCAACTAGAGGAGAAGCTGTGGATAGCAATTAAAAAAGTTGAAGGATTTTATCTGGGAAGGAAGACAGCAAGGGTCAAGTAGGATAGATGATTCTTCCAATAGAACAAGGTAGACTAGGATTACCCAATTTGAGGGGGTATTTTAGATCAACACAGTTAAGACTCTTGTACACTGCTTAAGCAGAAAACTATAATTCAAAGTGGAAAGGAATTATGCTGATACATGGAGGAAGCTCAAGAAATAATGCAAAATTGGGATTTTGGATGCAGACTTTTAAGGAGAAAATAAAAATCTTACAGAGTATTATATTAATAAAATAGCAGGGAGTATTCTAAAAAACAAACCAGCACAATAATGGAGCAAAGAGATTTTGCCAGTAGGGATGACTGTGGTCAGGGATACACATAACAGGCAAGAGGGAGCTGGAATTATTGGACAAAACTGGCAAAGAAAACAAGGTATTGGGAACAAATAATTAGAAAGGGAAAGGTAATAGAATGGAAACAGGCTAATAATTTATTTGGACTGCAGGATAGAGATTGCCTTCCCTATGAAGGATTGATATCAGAGTATAGGCAAAGAGAAAGAAATAGGAGGCTTCTGAATGAAAGGCTAGCACTGGTAGAATATTTAATAGAATCTAGAACAGAAGCTGCCATTACAAAAGGAATAATTAGTAAAGCATATAAAATACTGCATGATAACTATAAGAATCAATCAGAGGAGCTTAGAAATTATTGGGAACAGAGACTGGATAAGCAATTCACAAAGAGACAATGAGAGGATATATGTATATCTCCCAAATATGCAACAAAGTCTAGAAGATTTAGAATACTGACATGGAAGTGTTTACGTAAGTATATTATACCCCATGTAGACTCCAAAGAATTTTTCCTTGGGTGGATAGCAAATGTTGGGAGTGTGACGGGAAAGAAAGAGGTGGCTGGGAACATATTTTCTGGGAGTATAATGAGCTGGCAGACTTTAGGGATTCCTTGCAGACTGCTCTGTCGGAGATGCTGGGTCAGCAGATTGGATTGACTTGGGAGATGATTTTTTTGAGCTATGATACAGAATCAGAATTGCCTAGACATAGTAAAGCCTTGCTGAGTCTAATTATGGTGGCTGCCAAAAAAAGCAATTACTAGAAAATGGAGATCAAAGTCTAGACCAGCTTTACTAGAAGTAGTAAATATAGTAATAGAGATAAAACAACTGGAATCTTTCAAAATGGAAGGGAGCAAATTACATAGGAAAAAATGTGAATTGTGGGAACAATATATGCAAAGCAGGAACAAGGTTTAAGAGG
The DNA here is from genome assembly GCF_019279795.1 of Protopterus annectens. Taxonomy (NCBI): domain Eukaryota; kingdom Metazoa; phylum Chordata; order Ceratodontiformes; family Protopteridae; genus Protopterus; species Protopterus annectens. Next base: position 233,788,494 of record NC_056745.1, read on the forward strand.
CAGGATTTGAATGAGACATATAATGTTTAACTGACAATGACTGGATAGATTATAAGTGATGTATAATGACTGCAACTACAGTTGTTTCAGTGGTGTCTGTGATGTATACTGTTTGCAACTAAAGTGGTGTCATGTTCTTTGTTTTTCATTTGTATAAATGTAAGATTGCCTATGTCGTGTGAAAATGTAATAAAGATGTCTGTTGGAAAAAAAATCCATTTATTTAAATTTTTGTTAATGTTTTATTACTTTCCTCTTTAGGAAAGTTATTTTAAGGCTAGGACTTAAAGTATTTAATGGACTGTCTCAAGACTGTAGCACTCGTTTCTTTCTATAAGTTTAAAAGCAGTTTAAACTAACTGAAAACATATTTTCTGTGGAGTAATTGTATTTATTTTTCCACTGCAGGGCTGCCATAGTGTTTTAAAGTGTTTTATGTACTGTATTTTTTTTTTTTTTGCCAAAAAAAGAAATGTTTGTGGACTGGCAGTTTTACCAACATTTACTGCTTGCCTTCCCTGGAAAAGAGGCACCATTTTCAGCGTGACTGTGGAACAGACCAGCAGTCCCACATTGGTCTTTCTTCCAGCCACAAAAAGAAAAAAAATTATGCAAACAGGCTTTGCCATGACAGCAGGCTAGCAATCTGCCACAGCTGCAGTTGGGTGACTCTGCTGTGGCCATTTGTTTTACCTCAGACCACTCATCTTTTACCTTGGATCCCTCTGTTGTAGCACCTGCAGCCATTATGGACCAGGGACTAGCCACCTCCTCTGCAGCTAGAGTGGTTGGCAAGGGAGAACCACTCTGACTGGTCCAGAAGACGGAACAGGAAAAGTTTTCCTGTTGCATCAGAATGATGTGCCCATCCCTGGGGAAGCAGCTACTAACACGATTGGCCCCATTTTTCCCACTGAAAAGAAACAGAAAACCAAGCATGTATCTTCCCCTACTCAAATTTCTTTGGAGAGGACTAGTTTACTGGAATTGGCTCAGGGTTTAATTCAGGCTACTGATCCTTCTTGTAAAGTAGTTTCTAGTAAAAGAAAGAGGGATTTCTTTTTCCCAAAGAGATTGAAGATTCTCAATCTGAACAGGAAGATGCAGGGACAGATTCAGGATTCAGAGTTTTCTCCTCAGATTTCTGTTTCAAACGCAGAGGAGATCTCAGTTTCTGATTTTCCCTTTGCAAGTTTCTCTTTCTCTGAGACTGTTGCTAGAATGTCCCAGTGTTTTCAATGGGAGAACCCTGAGTTTTCTCAGTCCATCAGAAAATACTATTAGTTGTTACAAAAGGATTTTCCAGAACCTACACCCATTCCTCCTATCCTGTCTGCTTTAGAGGATGTGTGTCTTACTGACTGTAATTTTCCTGATACTCAGTCTGATGTCCCTAAAAAAGGCAGGTAGGCTGTATAAAATTATTCAGTCTTTTCAGTTTTTATACACTATTCCCAAACCTGACTCAGTGGCTATATCCTTAGTTGATTCCACTGCTTTCTAATAGCATGATAGGTATGAGGAAAAAAGGGTATTCTTCTGCAACTTTGATTTTCTAAATTTTTAAATATCGTGTACATATGTTAAAGTTTGTTCTGACAAATTGTGAATCAACTGTGGGTAGACTTTGACAATATCAGTTTCATTCAGTAAATAGACAATACCGATTTGCTTTTACAGAGATCACAACACCTCTGTTGAAAGGTTCTTTAGCCATCCATCAGCAAGCTTGACATCTGGCTAATATAAAATGGCCTGTCTCACTGAAAGGAAGTCATGCTATTTGCAGGCATAAAGAAAAAAATCACATTTCTGATTGGCAGTAATGACTTCAGTTTCTTGTTATATATAAGAGCTGTGCTGATAAAGGCTGTGCCCTGTATCACATACGGCTTTATTTCATCAGTTTACTGTGTCTTGACATGTTCCATATACTATGTCTACAGCTCATATCAATCTTGGCTCACTTTATCGCCTAATAAAATCTATGACTTGAAATCAGAACTCAAGTGGTCAGATATATGCTGCTTATCCTTCTCCTCTACGGAGGGACAGTACATTTCTAATCAAATCTGATGTAGCCAAAATTGAGTTTGTGCACTGTAGAATTGTTAAATTTGCATGGGTATGCACAGTTCTATTTATCACAGTGTAACTGCTGTTGCACATGCTCACAGGCTGCAAAATTTCCAGCTTTCTACTACCCAGAAACCACTCCATCAAGGCCCAGTTAATGCCTTGATTGTCTAGTTTTCAGATGTATCTGACCCCACACGACTGTACTACATCCAATACAAATGCCATTAGTATCCATAAAATCCAAAATCCAAAGGCAAGTAAAACTATTTATTAACATAAAACATACGAAAGGTTAATAAGCACTTTCGTCTCAAGCTGTAAGAGGCTTTATCAGTTTTGATGGCTCAGGATGACTTTTTACATTTTTTGATAGTCTTGTTTGAGCCATCTTTTTGACACACTGCTTTTTGCATTACATTTGTCGTAGTTTTCAGATGTGCATCTACAACACACCTCTACTGTTTACAAAAGTTTCTGCCTAAGGTATACATAAACCAGATTGGTGTTCTATGACAAATCTTTCTGCCTAAGTACCAATTGACTCTGGAATTTACTACCAGTTAAACTGTAACACTGCCTTCTGATTCCTTAAGATTTGGACACGGATCTTATTTTTGAGGCAATAATGAGGTCACCTAAATTACATCTCACTGTGCTATTTATTCATTATTCATGCCAGAATATTCACATCACCCAGGATTATTAACATACCTCTCAACTGTATAGATTTCTGCAGAATGTCCAGATTTTTTCTTCATGTTTTTGGTCTGTGCCTCATAAAAACTTCAGTTTTCAGGTAAATCTTTGAGGACTGAAGTCAGAAAATAATGACAAATATTTAAGTTTCAGACTTTATACCCTTCAGAAAATTCATGTGAATGCAAAACCTGTTATTCTAGCAACTTTCTACATTTATAAAAATGATATTTAAAAATGATCCCTATTTTTGGACATTTGCCCCCCCCCCCCCCCCCCCCCATTATTTATGGCTTTGTCCAGATTTCTTGCTTGAAGTTGAGAGTAATGTCTTACAATTTAGCCCCATCCCATTTACTTATTTATTTCTGACCAAAGGATGACCTGTCAAATGAAAACTGGCTAAATGCATTTCCTGATCAAAAATACAGTCACAGGTACATCAGGTCAAAACTGGAAAGGGAGCTTTTTATGGGGGATGGGGGGATGGGCTGCATCCACCCATAATAAGTTATATATTCAACTTCAAATCACTGGACATTGGGGCATGCCTCCTAGCCTCTTAGCACAAGAAATCTGAACAAAGCCACAAATAATGTGAGTGTGTGTGTGTGTGTGTGTGTGTGTGTGTGTGTGTGTGTGTAGGAGGGGTGGGAGTAGAGGCCAGAAACTGGAACAGATTTTAAGTATTGCTCTTATTAACTTGGAAAGCTGCCAGAATAACAGGATTTGAATTAGCATGCATTTTCTAAGGAATATTAAGTTTGAATCCCAATTGTCTGTCATTATTTAGTGACTTCATTCCTCAATGATTTGCCAGAAAACCACACAATTTGTGAGGAATAGACCAAAAAATATGAGGCAAAACCTGGACAGTTGAAAGGTATGCCTTAGGGTGGTAAACAGGAACTCCATACAGCATCCACCCAAGTTATAGAATTTTCTGTCAAAATAATAAAACTCTGATTCTTCCAAAATGGATGGCTGATTTGCCTTCTTCGACTATATCTTGTCTACTCTGCTTTATTCCTCACCACATCAAGTACTCTGTTTCACTTACACTGCTTCCTTACAGCCTACTATGTTTCTCTGCCTCCTAATACTTCAGAATCTTTACTGGCTCTCCATCCCACTCCACTTAATGGCTTGTTCTTTTACATGTTTATATTTATGAACCAGCGACACCAGATACAAGTAAAGGCTGGTTGTTGTTTGTCTTTTTGGCTTTTCCCAGTTAGGGGTTGCCACAGCAGAGCTCCGGTCCGCTAATGATTGGCAGTTGATTTTTATGGTGCCGAGTTGCCAGCCCAACGCCCAACCTTTAGCAAAGGCACGCCCATTCATGCATGTCTTTTGCAGGCCACTCGACCGTGGGGAGGACATGCAGACTCCACACAGAAGGCACATCAGCCGAGAATCGAACAGGAGAACCTCTTGCCATGAGGCAACAACGCTACCGCTGTACCACCGTGGCTTCTACAAGTAAAGGCTGGTAATCAAATGAAATATCCAGATCCAAACAAAACAGATAACCAGCCCCAGCACAGCAAAATGTATACTATTGTTGGATGCACAAAAAACTTTCAGAGCTTCCCAGTATATATAAAAAATCTGTTTAACTCATCATAAAACAAAAACAGAGATAGGTGCTTTCATAGCCTTATACTACCGGCTGCTTCATCAGATCTAACATGTAACAGACAGAAGAACTTTTAAAAAGGTACAAAGTTACTTCATCAAATAACATGACTGTAATAAGGGCCTTAAAGGGACCGTCTCAGTTAAAATGATCCCCTTGTCAGCCTGCAGTTCTAAAACCCACTTAGTTTTCATACATTCAACCTGGTTTTGACATCACCCCATATTTTATTACATTTATACAGTTTCAGCACCATACACTTGAATTTATGTGAGTTGCCATGCTTTAATATATGTTTACTTAAAGCATTCCTACTGTCCTGTTTCCATATCTCATACAGGTGCTCACTTATCGGATCTTTCAAACAACTATTAGTTTTACCCACATAACTGTTGCATAGCATACAGAAAGTTAAGTAAACAAGCTCACTGCTTTTGCAGGTGGCATAAAAGTAAAAAGTGTAAGTGTGTCTTGTGGTGGGGTGCATATAAGTAGTGCTGGTGTGCATGTAACTGCAAACATTGCAGGTTTCACAAACATATGTACACTGTCTGTTCAACAAATATTTCTTTTTACTAAGAGATTTATAACATAAAATCTTTAAAGATCTATTGCTTTTATAACAGAAGCATAGTGAGTTACCCAATACATTCTTATATCTCATATCAGACGTTAGAATATGCCAGTTTCTTTTTATCACTTATACTGTATCAGCATCATTAGTTTATATTCATGCTTATTTGTATGTATAACCATTATATGTTGCATCTGTTGCTCCGTGCTGGCACATATGCATTTCGCATATAATGTTTCTATTTGTGTGTTGCTCTGTGTATAAATTCACTAGTATAGTCCTGAGAAAATTTTGTTTAGTATACTGCTAGTCTTTAGTGTTATGTATATAGCTATCTGTTGTTTGATTATTTATCAATTTGAAATATGTTTACTGAATAAACCCCATTGAGTCAACAGGCCTATTGCAGGGAATAACTTGGGAATCGCATTCCAAAAGACGCATGTGTAAAATCTAAGATTCAGGTTACAAATATGTGGCCTGTGCTTTGGTTGAGTTTTCCAGATTTGGAGGATTGGTTTGTCCTACTGGGACAGTTCCCTTTCTCTCTCCTCAAACACAAATACACACACACACACACACACACACACACACACACACACACACACACACACACACACACACACACATACATGACTGCTGGACATAAAGTAACTGAACAATAACACTGCTTATTTCTTCACTATCAATCTATTTGAAACTTAACATTTGTATATGGAATCTACCAGCTTAAAACACTAAACAAAAGAAACAAAACAGAATGTACTCAGTTTGATTGGCATCGACATCTATGGAATCTATACAATTAAAATCTGCAAATGTAATTAGCAGTAAACAGAATAGAGTTTGTATAAACGTGTAAGCACTTATGCTAATATACAGTACAGAGTTTTTATGACATCATAAATATTTTATGCAAGAAATAACATGACTATTTCCTTTACATAATCACTATACAAACTATATAAGCCACCTTAGTGTGATAAGGAAATGACAATACTTGCAATATGATGTGGTGTTACAAACAATTAATGTAATGGATGTTTTACCACTATAAGTACTACAAGACAAGCAGGAAGTGGAAAATAAAAAAAAAACAAAATGGGGTTTTGCTCAAGTTAGTAATTTTATTTTATTTTTTTCTTTTGCAGTACCGAAAAGGTATGCTGTCATAAATACATACTACTCTGGGTTGATGAGGCTATACTTGGGATAGAGAGGAGGATAATTTTGGAAGTTGCTGTACAGTTCCAAAAGCCCTACCTACACCACTGTTTTAAGGGCTTCTGTTCATCTGTGGGATGGTAGTGGCTGCAAAAATAGCAGTTCCTGCAATACACTGTGAATGACTAGTATATGGGGCTGAACTGGTATGAGTGACAATCCCCATTTATCTGAATACATTTTCTAATTACTTGTCCGTGTACAGTGATGCTGTAGTTAAAGTAAGAAAATGAATACTGGTAAAATATCTGAAGAAAGTAATCTGGCCAAAAATATGTTAGATTATGACTATTTCTTGATATACACATTACTTTGTCTCAACCACATTTCTGTGTTTTAGTGGGAAGGGGAGCTGTCTGCACTAGAGTTATACTTTTCTTTCTCTGAGCAGCATCAGTGCAAAGTACATTTATTCAGTTTGGTCATCTCTGAGAGCTGCTCTTCCCAAAGTTGTGCCTCCCACCACCATCCAAGAGCAATTGCTCATTTTATGATGCCCAATGCTAAAACTGCGCTGTGTTCTAACTGCTTTCCACAGACAGCTGTTTTCCAAGTGTTTTTACATTTATACATTTGGACCACACTGCTGTCTCTGCTTCTCCTGACTATAATCAGTGTACCTACAGAGTACAGAGCAGTCAGGATAGTTTAAAGTTACTCAATGACTTTCTGTGACACTTTTATAATACCAAAACACCCAACCAATGTTCAGCAATTGACACTTACTCTGACTATAACAGCAAATTACTTTAACAGTTCTGTCTCAATGAATAAATGAATTTCTGTATGAATTTGGCTTGGCCTGCTTACTAGTAATTTAGAGTAAAAAATAAACATCTAAAATGACACAGTATCAGAAATAAAAGATACAGTCATATGAATTAATTGCAGTTCTGTTTTTTTCTCCTTATAATTTATATTTCAAACTTTTATTCCTTACCTAAGCTGCATATCATGTTAGCCAGATTGCCAAAGCAAAATTTGAAGTTTGGTACACAAATGTGAGCAAAATAGTATTTAAGATTAAATATGGTAAAAAGAAAAGGCATCTTTATGCTTACCTTTTTGATCGGCGTTCTGGTTTCTGTTATAAAAAAGAAAGAAAAAAATTAACAAGCAGATCATTGAGTTTTCTCATCAAAATATATACAACACAGATCACTAGAAGATTTATTTGTATAAATAATGTAGGGTATAAAGATTATGGATACTGACAATAATACTGGATTAATGAGGTGAGCTGTGTCTGTAGCAAAACGGCTAAGACTTGCACTGCTGCAGACTTCAGGACTGCTTTGCACTTAACACATTTTACAACTTGTTAAGCCCTCCTTCTTGTTCTAAAAATATGTTATTTCCTCATGAATCTGTAGTTCCGGAGCAGACAAAAGAGCACAACTCCACAACAATCACAGCTGGAAGGCAACTAGGTTGCTTCCTGTGGCTGCAGATCTAAACTTTGGTCTTTGATACTATCCAGTGCCAGATGCAGAACCTGATAAGGCAGAATCCCAAGTTAAAACTTCCAGGATGACTACCCTATGGAAACATACCTTTGATCACCGTAGACCCAGAGGAACACCATGACCTAGAGGACACAAAAATCTTGTAATGTTTTACAAAGGAGTTTAAAGAACACCAATAAGCAGCAGCACAAATGTCATCTAAAGAAGCACCACAGCAGAAGTGAGTGGGCACAGACACAGCCCTGGTAGAATACGCCTTAAGAGAAGAACACACACACACACAGATTCACACACACATGCACGCATACACACACACACACACACACACACACACACACACACACACACACACACACACACACACACACGTGCGCGCGCGGGCACACATGCATACACAAACCACACACACACACATATACACAAAAATTTAGCAATTTGAGAACTATTTCAAAATTCACTTTTGATAACAGGTTTACCTTTGTGACCTTTTGAAACAGAAAGAAATAACTGACCATCTTTTCTGTTAGGCTTTGTTCTGCCAACATAGTATCTGAGCTGCCTGTATTCATTCTTGTAGCCATACCGGGATATGAAAACTGACCAGTGAATAGCCTGGCTCAGATTAGCCTTTGTGGCTACCTCAAGCTTGAAGAAAATTTTCATATACAAAGAATCCCTTTCCTTATGAAAGACAATGAGCAATAGTGGCAATAGTCCACAATTCAAAAAGTCTTCGGGTTCAGGCAACAGCTGCAAAGAAAATAGTTTCCCAAGACACTGATAAAACAGTGGTTTCATATGGATAATATTGACTTTTAAGCATGACATAAATATCCCAAGATGGAATTAATTCCTATACAGGAGGCCTGAGTAGAGCAGCAGCCCTAATGAAAACCTTTCAGACTCTGAGCTAAACTAAGGACTGACTGTTAACCGACATGGAAGTCATAAATAGAACCTAGCTGGACTTTAACAGAGGGAAAGCAAAGCCTGCAGTAAAAAGCTTCTGAACATTAACTTAATACAACTGAAACTGGGTCTGAAAATTAGGTGTGGAGTATATGCAATACAGCCTGCTTCCATTTACATTTAAGTTTTCTCCCTAAAGGGACACTGGACAGAAGACAACACATAAATCTCTAGCCAAAATATCTCCTGACCTAACTATTAATGGAAGTAATGTAGCCATAAAATCAGTTTAAGGGCATATAAATGTAGGTGAAGTCTCCCAGGAGGGTGAGTTAGAAGACAGAAATGGGGGGGGGGGGCGGTAAAAAAAGTGAGTAGAAATTTAAAGCTGAAGAAGCAAAGGTAAATAAATCTTTCTAGGCCCATAACAGACCATTACAATCAAAATGACCTTATATTAGAATTCCAAGATGGATGCACATTGAGTAACAGCTTAATTACAGCTCTCCCATTGTGAAAACACAAACTCAGAAGAGAGAACCAGTGAACTCATATTTTTGGGTAAATTTTAGTAACTGGGTAGTAAGTGTACTGCCTGGATGACAGCAAAAAAGAAAATTAGAGAACGTGAAAAAAAATCAATCACAAAACTTGAAGAAAAACACTGACTGAGAAGAATTATGAACCTGTTCAGCAAAAAGCAGCGCAAGCTCTAGCTGTGGTGCAATACATGACTTCCAGTAACCTAGAGGAAAAAATATGTCAAATACACTCAGTGCTGATAAAATAAACAAAACGCTGATGGAGTATACCAACTCAAACAATAAAAGATTGTAAAAAATGGAAGAAGCTTTAAACAGATGTTCAGATGAGGTGATAAAACTGTATAAATCAGAGGTCAAAATGAAGAAAAGGTTGTCTGAATATGAGACTGCACAAGAAGAGATGTTTCAAAAATAATAGCATTAGAGGTCAGAGCACGTACGGAAAACCTGAGACTTTCTGCTGTACCAGAGAAGCTGGAAGAAACAGACTGTATTAATTTTATGAAAGCACAAATAAGCAACTGGACTGGTATTCCACAGCAGGAGTTGTGAATGGAAAGGGCACATCGTGTGTCACACTGCCAGCCCAGCTGTCTGGAATTTTGTAAATAATCATAAATCACTTGTGACTATCAGAATGATTCATATGCTTGTCTTACAAATGTATTAGAACTATATGCTATGTGTATATTAAACTACTGGTACAGAAGTGTGTGTTGAACAGGGTTTGTACAGTACTGAGCTTCAAGGATGTGTCTACAGTGTACCTGCTGGCTTAGAACAGAAATGTATATAAACTATATACCTGGGCAAATGTATATGTTTTAACAGCAGAAACTAGAACATACAGAGTTAACTTGCAAAACTTCAAGAAAATAGTTGAAATTAAATTATTTTATGATTGTGCTATAAAAGCTAGTTTCAGTGCAGTAGCAGACAGAATGTCTAGAGCTAGACATTTTTTATATTGTCTTGAAAGAGACATAATTACTAGGTTTCAGATGTAAAAGTATTTTATTGTTTTACGACTTCCAGGATCTACAAACATCTGAGAGATACATATTTTTCACAGAGGGATGCTAAATTCTGTTAGTCCCGACAATGGGGGTTTAACTTGGGAACTAAAGTCAGGTGACAAAAGGTGATGTCATCCAAGCTAATCCAGCAGTAATATTTCATATTAACTTAAGAACTCTCTCAGGGAGAGACTGTGCATTTTGTATTTTGTCTTTGACGTAATAAGAACATCCATTCATCACCATATCTGTACTTGCCTTGCTATAAGTGAGTTTCTAGGGCATAGTAACTCTTATAGATTCAGATAGGAATATAGTAAAGTATAGCTTAGATGTTTTCTTTATTTATTTGAGACTGTCCTGCAATGTTGTTTTAAATATTTCCTGTGATTTTGAACTCTGATGTAACTGATTACTTATTTAGTATTGTGTTCTTCTTTTATTATTTATTATTAAATATATTCAAACCTTGTAATTGTGGCTGGTCTGTTTAGAGAGATTTAAGCTATTAGAGTACATGCAGATCTATAAAGTGACACTGTACAGGCCAGTCCTAAACAGCCTTGCTCTTGATCAGACTACTATTTGGATTAACAGTAACATTACACAGTAAGATTGGACACCCTTTGTTAAGGGCCTTAAAGTAGCTGATAAGAGTTAACAGGTGGCAGTCGGAACTACCTTATAGTCTGGGCAGAAGGGAGAATAGCTAGTAAACCTGTGTCAGCCTTCCCCAGGTGTGTGCATGTATTTGTATATAAATCAAATCAAATCTCAAAGAGTGTGAGTGTCAGCTATTTGGGCAGGGACACGATCCACTGGTTGGACAGAGATGGTACTGGAGATCTTGGTTTGGCCACTCAGCTGAGATCTCAGCCCTATAGCTGTGCCAGTGGGGAGTCTTATTGTGGTTCTGGAGAAAGAGGGAGAAACCAGACCCAGACCGAATGTGATCTCTGTGTGCTCTTTAGGGAAATTGTGCTTTACTGTATGTATGTACTTGTCATCCTGCCAGTGTGTACATTCCTCACTGTTGCCAGTGGTTAGGATTAAGGCTCCTTGATTACTGGGCCAGTGCTGGCACGTCACATATTAATTGGCTGGCAGTGGTGGGATATCTACATCGCCTATTAACCTGACTTGTAGTGATGGGATATCCACATATTAGGATTCAGTGGTGTGAATATTGAATACCTGTAGCCTGTGAACAGTGGTCACTGCAAGTGTTTGTATTCTCAATCAGCCACACAGTGAACATTCAGAGTTTCATATCACAATTGTTTTATTTTTTTTTTTGTTAGCTTAGTTAGTCAGGGAGAGCAGGCAAGCATGTCAGCAGAGGAGTATGGCAAGCTGCAAGGAGCCAGTTGGCTAAGATGTGCCAGACTAGAGGACTGGTGCATGCCAACCTGACTAAAACAGAAATGATTGCAGGCTTGGGCACAGCTGCATCATAGACCAGCAATCAGGAGGACAACCAGGCTGGCCTTGGAGATGTACAACTCTCAGAAAATGGACAGTTCAGCCTTTCCACAGAGGACTTAAAAATCCATCTGGACTTAAAGAGACTTGAACCAGAGGCCAAACAGTTGGAAATAGAATTGTTTAGCTTAGAATCAGCAGAGAGACTGCAGCAGGAGAAAAAAATGGAAATAGAAACAGCAGAGAGACTGAGAAGTCTGGAAGCTGAGGAAAATGAGAGGCAGAGCAAAATAAGAAGGAGATGCTGACTCTTCACCAGAGTCATGGAGGTAATGGGGAAGGGAGTAACCAAACCCCAGAAGCAACAAAGGTCAGTAAATTTCTTCCACAATTTACAGAGGATGACAATTTTGATAGTTTCATTCATATGTTTGGAAGGGTTTGTAAAATGTATAATGCTGACAAAGGGCTCTGGGTATGGTTCTTTACTCCATGGTAAAGGTGCAACTGCTATTTCTAAATTGTCTGATACTGACTGCTTACATTATAATACTGTAAAAAATGTATTTTAGTATCTTTTAAGTTAACACCTGAAGCTTAATGAAAAAGTTTTGTGAGCATAGACGTAAGGCAGATGAAAGTGTGTGTGAATATATTGCTGAACTAAGCACTTATTTTCATAGGTGGGTGAGTGGATGTCAGGTCACTACTTCTGAAGGGCTGGCAGACCTTCTGGTGAGGGATCAAGCTCTTAGAACGTTGCCTGAGGCATGAGAATTTGGTTAGCTGATAGACAATGCAATACTGCAGATGAGCTGGGGAAGAAAGGAGACCTATACCAAGCAAGCAAGGCATCACTACACAGGAAAGGGACACCCAGTGCTGTTCATGGGTCTAAGGGAACCCATAGTGGGCAGCCCAGACTGCCCCAACAGAGTCTGGCAGTAGCAGGGGAAGCCACTAGTCCAGCTACACATCCAGGACCAAGGGTTAAATGTTTTAAATGCAACCAGTGGGGCCATGTAGCATACAGATGTCCACGGAGGCAACGTGGGGAAGAAAAGGTGGGAGAGCCAGTAAGTAGGAATGACAAAATGCCAGCAGTAAGTTGCCTCGAGACAACAAGGGTACCAAATTACTACAATAGGTTATATCTTATTTTAGTGGATGGGAAAGAGGCCATTGCTATGAGAGACACAGCCTCTGACCTAACCATTGTGAAGCCTGCAATGATTAAAGAAGAGCACTACTTGCTTGGGCAGTCTATTCCAGTCAGAGCTTTAGGAGGGGCCCCATTCCAAATATCTTTGGCTAGGGTTCACCTTGACTGGGAGGGTGGAAAAGGAAGCAAACAAGTAGGTGTGTTTGAGAATATTCCTACAGATGTCTTGATAGGGAATGAGTCTGATAATGCAGTACCTTGTGTGCATGCAGTTACACACAGTCAGGCTTGGAGACAAACATGTGGGTCTGGTAGGCCGGGGGAGATGCAGACAGACCACACAGTTGCAGCCAGGACTGGTGAACTGGTTACTTCATGGAGGGAACTACCTAGTAGCAGTGAGACTGATGGTGAGCCACAGCTGCTTGTGGGTACGGATGTGCCCTTGGACAGAGTGATTGCAGGGGCAGAGGTGAGTAGTAGTACCCAGACTGACAGTAAGCCACCGCTGTTGGAGGATGCCAGACTTCCTGTGGAAGGGGAGCTGGGAAGGGTTACAAAGAGAGAGTTGCGACAGGCTCAACTCTCAGACCCTACATTAGAAGGCCTGAGGGAGGTAGCCAGTGAGGCACCTGATTCTTAAGGGAAAGGGGAATTTGCATACTGGGGGAAAGTACTAGTGTATAGAGAGTGGACCCCTGAGGGAGGGCTAGAGGGTGAGAGAATACAGCAGTTGGTGGTGCCCAGAGCCTACCATCTGGCACTCCTCGCCATAGCCCATGATATTCCCTTTGCAGGTCATATGAGCATACATCATACCAAGAGACATATTATGCAGAACTTTTATTGGCCTGGGATTTCTAGAAATGTAGCAGGGTACTGCAGGACCTATGAGTAGTGCCAAAATGTAGGCAAGGCAGGAGACAAGGTGAAAGCTCCTTTGATGCCTGTGATTGAGGAGCCATTTCCGAGTGTAGTTATTTGTGGGGCCTCTGACTACCCCAAGTTCCAGAGGGAAGAAGTATATCCTAGTGGTAGTAGTTTATGCTACCTGATACCCTGAGGCAGTGGCATTGTCTTCCATTGAGGCAGAAAAGGTGGAAAATACTTTGTTAGAGATTTTCAGCAGGGTAGGTTTCCCAAAAGAAATACTGAGTGACAGAGGTGCCAATCTCATGTCAGAACTGCTGGCTTGCCTGTGGAGGCACTGTGGGGTAAAGCACCTAAAGACCACCCCCTACTATCCTCAGACTAATGGTCTTGTTGAGAGGTTAAACTCTACACTCTTGACAATGCTACGAGCATTTGCAGACCAGTTCAAGAGGGAGTGGTACAAATATTTGCCCCATCTACCGGTTGCTTACAGACAGGTTCCCCAGGAATTCACAGGTTTTTCGCCCTTTGAGTTGATGTATGGGCATAGGGTGAGGAGACCTCTAGATTTGATTTGTGATGAGTGGGAGGGTGAGCGTAAATCCCACAAGGAGTCTGTTGTGGCATATGTCCTAAACTTCGAGACAAGGCTCAGGGAGCTCATGGGCTTGGCCCAAGAGAACCTGGCAGATGCCCAACAGCAGAAAAGGTCTGGTATGACAGGGATTCTCAAGCTAGACAGTATGCTGTAGGGCAGCAGGTAATGATTCTCATTCCTGTCAGACACAACAAGCTGCAGGCAGCTTGGAAGGGAACCTACAAGGTGGTAAGGAAGGTCAGTGATGTTAATTACATGGTAGAACTGCTAGGCAGGAGGCAGGGGCAAAAACTGTACCAGGTTAACATGATGAAACCTTACCATGATAGGGAGGCCTTTGTGCTGAGCATTGGCAATAGGAGGCAAGAGGAGTCTGAGGGGAATCTTTGGGTACAGGGAGCCAACCAGCCAAATTCCAAATTACTATGGTGGAGCCTTAGGATTGCAGGCATATAATAGGACACTTTCGCACTGAACTGGGGTCAGAAATGCCAAGGCAGCTGGAATCTGAAGGCCGGGAATGGGATAAGGTATTCCCAGATAGGCCCAACCACCCTCAAGCAATGTTTCTCAAGGGTCATTTGAAAAATTAGCTTGAGTTTACGGGGGGGGGGGGGGGGTATCAGAATGCCAGCCCAACTATCTGGAATTTTGTAAATAATCATATGTCATTTGTGAATATCAACATGATTCTTGTGCTTGTCTTACAAATGTATTAGAACTATATGTTATGTGTATATTAATCTACTGGTGCAGAAGTGTGTGTTGAACAGGGTTTGTACAGCGCTGAGCTTCAAGGCTTTGTCCACATTGTACCCTGCTGGCTTAGAACAGAAATGAATATAAACTATATACCTGTGCAAATGTATATGTTTTAACAGTAGAAGCTAGAACATAGAGTTAATTTGCAAAACTTCAAGAAAATAGTTGAAATTAAATTGTTTTATGAATGTGCTATAAAAGTTAGTGACAGTGCAGTAGCAGACACAATGTCTAGAGCTAGAAGTTTTTTGTATTGTCTTGAAAGATAATTAATTGCTAAGTTTGAGATGTAAAAGAGTTTTATTGTTTTATGACTTCCAGGATCTACAAACAACTGAGAGATATGTATTTCTCACAGAGAGATGCTAAATTCTGTTAGTCTTGGCAATGGGGATTTAGCTTGGGAACTAAAGTCAGGTGACAAAAGGTGATGTCATCCAAGCTAACCAAGCAGTAATATTTGATATTAATTTAAGAACTCTCTCAGAGAGAGAGAGTCTGTGCATTTAGTATTTTGTCTTTGACCTAGCAAGAACATCTACTCATCACCACATCTGCACTTGCCTTGCTGTAAGTAAGTTTCTAGGGCATAGTAACTCTTTTAGATTCAGATAGGACTATAGTAAAGTATAGCTTAGATGTTTTCTTTATTTATTTGAGACTGTCCTGCAACCTGCGGTGGTGGTGCTGCAGTAGTGTTGTCGCCTCACAGTAAGACGCTGTCCGGTTCGATTCTCAGCTAGAGCGTCTTCTGCGTGGAGACATGCGTGAATGGGCGTACCTTCGTTGAAGGTTGTGCGCCAGGCCTGTCAAGCTGGTACGTAAAAATCAACTGCCAATCATTAGTGGACCAGAGTTCCGCTGTGGCATCCCCTAACCGGGAAAAGCCGAAAGACACAAACAAACAATTTGAGACTGTCCTGCAATGTTGTTTTAAATATTTTCTGTGATTTAAACTCTGATGTAACTGATTACTTATTTAATATTGTCTTGTTCTTTTATTATTTATTATTAAATATATTCAAACCCTTTAATTGTGGCTGGTCTGTTTAGAGATATTGCATATCTATATGGTAACACTGTACAGGCCACTCCTAAACAGCCTTGCTTTTGGTCAGACTAACATTTGGATTAATAGTAACGTTAGACAGTAAGAGTGGACACCCTTTGTTAAGGGCCTTTAAGCAGCTGATAAGAGTTGACTGGTGGCAGCTGGAACTAACTTATAGTCGGGGCAGAAGGGGGCATAGCTAGTATACCTGTGCCAGCCTTCCCCAGGTGTGTATGAGTGTTTGCATATAAATCAAATCTCAAAGCGCGTGTGTGTGTGTGTGTGTGTGTGTGTGTGTGTGTGTGTGTGTGTGTGTGTGTGTGTGTGTGTGTGTGTGTGTGTGTCAGCTACTTGGGCAAGGATACGAAGCACTGGTTGGACAGAGAGGATACTAGAGATTTTGGTTTGGCCACACAGCTGAGATCTCAACCTTACATATGTGCCAGTGGGAAGTCTTATTGGGGATCTGGAGAAAGAGGGAGAAGCCAGCCCCAGACTGACTGTGACCTCTGTGTGCTCTTAAGGGAAATTGTGCTTTACTGTGTATGTACTTGTGTTCCTCCCAGTGTGCACATTCTCCACTGTTGACAGTGGTGAGGGCTGAGGCTCCTTGATTACTGGGCCAGTGCTGGGACATCACAGTGTGCAAGTTCCAAACCTGGCCATGAGAAAGCAACCTAGACATTTAATAGTAAAAAAAGGAAGGAGTTGATTTTGACAAAACTGTGGCAGAAGGACAAAGTACTAAAAGTGGAAGACAGTAGAATGTTTGTGGAAAATGATTACTCACTGTACACCAGGCAGAAGAGGAGTAAATGTATTCCACTAATCAGGGAATGTTGAGAAGTAGCCATGAGATTCAAACTGCTGTACCTAGCTATCTTGAGAATATTCTTTCCTGGCAGGGCAAAATAATTTTTTGATGCAGAACATGCTAAGGAGAAAATACAAAAGTTTGCCCAACAAAAAGTGAGCTGTGAAACAGAAGGAGATTCTGCTTCTTGCGCTTCTGGTAATAAAGATCACAAAGAGACAGTGCAGTGAAACCTTTTCCAATATTTCAACAGAAAATTCTTGAGAGACAAAAAAAAGAACAAAAGTTGACAAGAAAAACCAAGAGTATGTTGGAAATGAAGCAGAGACTGGATTTGGGAGATGGAAATAAACAATAATAAAACCAACAATTCGGAAACTGACAAATAAATGTGGGATTACAAAGCTTTAATTATATTTGTGAAACATGGCAGCACAATAACAAGCAAAAGGCTGTACAATGATGTAATATACTTCAAGATAACAACAACAACTGCACAATGATGTAATATACTCCAAGATAAATTCCACAATTTACTTTCCACTCAGAACAATAAAATCAGCGATAAGTTGTTAGGTGGTATACAATAAGGTATATCACCTAACAACGTATCCCTGATGTTATTGTTCTAAGTGGAAAATAAATCCTGGAATTTATCTTGGTGTATTTGGCATTATTGTACAGCCTTTTGCTTAATCGGTTTGTTTCTGCATTCTGTATTGTTTTTTTTTGGTTTGTTTTTTTTTTTTTGTTTTTTTTTTTTAAATATGACAGAACAACGAAATCTGGAAATATTGGACTTTTTTTACTTAGTTAAACTTGTTGGGAACTCTAAAGCATATGCCTTACTTCATGTCATTAATGTTTGGAGGAATACTTAGAAGAGAGGATGAGGAAGGAGAGTGTTAACTTGTTCTTAACAGTAATATTTTTATACTATATGATATAATCTGCATGCTACAAATTAAAGTTTTCTCAGTAATTTTCAGGTGTAATGGGGATATTAAATGAAACAGAAGCCCTTGTTTTCTTCTTTCTTCTCTCTTTCTCCTTCTTCACATTTAAGAAATGTAGGCACTGAAATGTAAAAAAATAAGAAAATCCTGGTCAAAAGAAAAGAATAATGTGCTTTGTCTCATTCTTGCATAGAGGAATAACTGAATTAAGGCCCATGGCTTTATCTAGTAACATGTTTTAAGAGAAAGCAAAAGAATAAAAAAGTACATTAAATATAATAAAGCTTTCCTGTAGCAAATAAATAAGTATTTGTAGAAAGAACTCTGTTTTTGGATCTCATGTCTACACGGAGATAACCTGATTAAAAGACCAATAAAAACAGAATACATTTTTCTTTTAATGGCTTTCTTTCACTGAGTAGGAGTAATGATTTCTGAAAGCATTCAAGTTTTTTCTCATTCTGGGAGAGCAATAAAGATAAGACAAAGCTAGACAGCACTTATTAGAAGTGCAAATTGTACCATGCGCCTTAGCATGGATAATCTTCCTTTTAGGTTAACTTAAGTCTATGAGTGTGGCTGTCAGTTTGGGGCACTTGTTCATATTGTAAGGGTAAAACTTCAATATTTGAAGATGTACATAGGTTTGTGTGTTAGTATTAAGTTAATAGGTTTTAAGGGTTTATTGGGGTGTACTTGCTTTTTTGTTTGAGGACTTTCAATAAAACAAAAGGTTCTGTAAGATGTGACATAGGCTCAAATGTATATGACAAGAAACAACTGTATATAAACTCAACCTGTCAAACATTAGTGTAACACAAAAGTTTGAACTAGATACTTAACAAAAAAGCTGTTACAAATAAAAGGTGGGAATAATTTTTTAACATAATGATGCTTTCTTTATTATCTTATATGTTAATGGTCTCACAGATATATAGAAAAAAGAAAGAGTAGTGAACTATATTAAAAATGTAGAGTACAAATCGCTACGCTACAAGAGACACATTTGGAAAGAAATGAACATGTGAATTTGATAAAGAAATGTTTTCCGAACAGTTATTCAGTGGAATACATAGGACAAAGGAAAAGAGGAGTACTTATATTAATTTCAAAATGAGCTCCAATACTGACAGAAGAGGATTAAAAACAATAATAATGGTTGATTTTTAGTACTAGGGGGCTACTGGCAAGTAGGAGGATTACAGTGGCATGTACTTATATTCCACATAAAACTGCTATAATGGAGCTTAAGAAAATTCTGGGAGAAATAGTCAGTTTTCAGCAGGGAATATTACTTATAAATGGGGACAGAATTTGATTTGCAGCAGTGAGGATGTGGCTGGGGGGCCCAGAAGAGAAAATATAACAAAGAAGGATAGATTTCTGAAGAAATTTATGAAAAAAATTATGAAAATATTTGGCATAGAAGATGTGAATTCAGTAGTAAGTTTCTCGAGTAAATTACAAGTTATTCTCAAAGATACAAAACCTGGGCTATGCTAGACAGAACTTACATTTCACAGGAACATGTCAAAGTCAAATTCAAAATCAAAGTAAACTTTATTCTTATTAAGATCAAAAAATGCAATATATCACTGGATGAAATTTTGTTGGTTCAGGCTTGTGTGCATTGAAAAAGGTTTTCACAACAGTGTGAAGGAAGCATATAACAGAAGAAATTCTAGACAGTACAAATATAAATACACACATAGATAACTTACCCTCTTTTCTTTACTTCCTCTTTTAAAACTCTCTTTTGCGCGGTTTTGCGCATTTTTGTGCATAGCGCAACAGCGGGCAGTGCCGCCTAATTGGGTTTAAACTATTCCTGGTTCCACAAAGTCTGCTCTTCACTTTTTCCCTTAGAACTGCTCTATCTCTCAATTTAAACACCATATTCTCATTCTAAGGCCCTTCACTGGTCCAATTAAGTAATCCTACAAGTTAGCACTATTAAACCATAAGCACTACTTACTCTTATACTCTCTACGATTACCCTGTCCTCTATTGGTCCGTCTTAAATTCAGTTTCCCTATTACTCTAGCATGTCCAAAGGTCAGTCAATGGTTTCCTCTCCAGTCCAGCTGGTGAATCTGGGAATTTTGAGGCAATGTTACAACTGTCTCATGTACACGGACAACCCTCTCCTCCTCCAAACAGGTTCAAATATATGTGAGAGATGCAACTATTTAGCCAAACTGGAGGCTGAGCTCTCTCATCTCAAAACTGGTGTAACCAGTCAGAAGGAGAAGGTAACCTCACACAACACAATTCCAGTATCACATAGTCCCACCACATCAGCGAACCAAACACATAAATACACAAAACATACTCGGAGGCTCTAAATAAAAATCTACCTAAGCAACAGAGACCTCCAAAGCAGACATCCAAGCAAACGCTACCTCAAAACAAAACACACACAACACATAACCCACAAAGTCAGTGTGCCAAGCAGCCACAGCCCTTAAGGCTGAATAACACACCTGATACTCTTGTTATAGGTGACTCTATTGTCAGACACACTGACGTCTCGCTCACCAGGCTGAATAAAGAGAAGGTCACAGTGAGCTGCCTGTCGGGTGCTAGGATCCGACACATAACGCAAGCACTCAGGTCACTCCAAAGCAAATACAAATATGACTCAGTCATTGTACATGCTGGTGTGAATGACCTGAGACGTACCTCCCTGGACTACATGAAAAGAGACATAGAGGAGCTCTCTGATCATGTAGCCCAGGCTGGTATGACCCTGACCTTGAGCAGCATCTTACCCTCACCTAGAATGATGCCACAGTACAAAGACAAAATGATCGATTTTAACAATTGGCTAAAATTTT
This sequence comes from Protopterus annectens, assembly GCF_019279795.1. Lineage (NCBI taxonomy): Eukaryota > Metazoa > Chordata > Ceratodontiformes > Protopteridae > Protopterus > Protopterus annectens. Next base: position 233,809,117 of record NC_056745.1, read on the forward strand.
GGTGTCATTCAAAGGGGATCCAGTGTCTGTCAGCCTGGGATGACATGCTCGACAAGCCACGTTGCTTCGATAGGGACGGCTTGCACCTGTCACCACTGGGCTTTCGGATATTGGCAATGGCTCTTGCCACCCCCATAGTGCCTTTTTTAGGCAAGGTTCAAAAGTCAAACCCACCCCCATAGACAGCTCAAGGAACAAGAAACTAAGGGTAATGCTGCTAAACGCCAGAAGTCTTAACCTCAATATTCACGCACTCGAAGCTCTCCTCAGTATGGAGAACATCGATATCTGTGCAGTGACAGAAACCTGGTTCAAGGCTCCAGAGAGCACCCCAGCACTACCAGGCTATACCTAATATCATGCTTTTCGGCCCCAAAACCCGGACCAAACCACAAAAGGAGGGGGAGTTTCCATATTTATCAAGGATATCCACACCTCCAGGTTAGTGGCATTGCACAAAGTATCGGAGACCATCCATGTGCAACTAACAGTGGGCAAGACTGCTTTTCAGTTTATAGCATCCTACAGACCACCCTCTCAAAGTCAGGAATCCCATTCGGCTTTCCTGAAAACATTGGAGAACATGAAGATCTCTCCGAACACCATTATATTGGGCAACTTCAACTACCCAAACATTGACTGGGAGCACTACTCAAGCCCCAGCACCTTAGCCCAAAGATTCCTGGAAATTATAAACTCAAATGCTATGGAACAACTAGTCACCACTCCCACAAGAGGGGACAACATACTAGACCTGATCATTACCAACATGGGGACTCTATGCTCCACACCAGAAGTATATCCCTCATTGGTAAGATCAGACCATAAATTAATTTCACTGGATGTCCACATCCCGACCCCACCCCAGCCCAGAAAACCACAGTGAAAAACTTCTCAAAAGCAAACTTCTCACTTCTCAAAACTGAAGTGGAATCCTTCAAGGCCCCAGGGCCAGTGGAAACTACAGCCCAAACTGCAGAATCCTATATAAATGCATTCTATGGACATCTCCAGGAATGCATGGATCATGCTATCCCAAACAAAACCAAGACCCAATCATCCAAAGGCAGGCGTCCAGTCTGGTGGACCCCTGCCATAAATAAACTGTACAACAGAAGGAGGAAGCTACTACATGATAGAGCAAAATCCCTAATAGGGAAGGCATTTCTGATCAGTACTAGCAAAAAATTACGATCCCTCATAAAATCCTCCAAGGCCAGCTTCGAGAGAAATATCGCACAGGACACCAAAGACAATCATAAGGCTTTTTTCAGTTATGTTAGAAACCTGGGATGCAACTCCCAGACTTGTTCTGAGTTGATTCTAAACGACAAAAAATACACTGAACCCACAGACATCACCAATATCCTGGCAGACAGGTTCAGTGCAAACTTCTCCACCCCCCCCCAAAAGAGCAAGTATCTATCCCGGCAGAGGGCTGCCTCCCAAACATCTCAGATGCTCAGGTGAAGGCTGCCCTCTCCAAAGCAAAAAAACACTGCTTCCATGGGACCAGATGGCATCCCAGGTTGCATCCTACATGAACTACAAGAGGAACTAATCCCTCAAATAAAACAGCTATACAATCTCAGCCTCACTACAGGATATGTGCACACAGAATGGCGTGACAGCAACAGTGGTCCCACTCCACAAAGGTGGAGCCTCTACGGACCCTGAAACTAACGCCCATAAGCCTGACTAGCTTAGTCTGCAAGGCTATGGAGAGGATCATCATGGAGCTCATAAACAAAGACATTGGGGACCTACAGACACTAGATCCTACCCAGTTCGGCTTTGTCAAGGGCAGATCCTGCCTTTTGAACCTGGTTGACTTCTTTGAAACAGTCACCAAAGCCATAGATGAAGGGAAGGTAGTCCACACAGCTTATCTGGACCTTGCAAAGGCATTTGACACAATACCCCACTCGGGCATCATAGATAAGCTATCCAGCTTAAATATAAACCCCTATGTCACAAGATGGGTCGCAAACTGGCTCAAAGACAGAACCCACAGAGTGAGAGTTGCTGGAGCCATGTCAGACTCGAAACCGGTCACAAGTGGCGTCCCACAGGGTGCTGTCCTGGGACCACTCTTGTTCGGTATATACTTTTCCGAGGTACAGGCAAATGTGGGAGGACTATGGCTCACCAAGTTCGCAGACGACTGCAAACTGGGCGCCATAATCAACTCTCCAGCTGACACAAACATCCTTCAAAAAGGTCTCACAGAGACAGATAACTGGTGCCAGCACCATGGTTTAAAGCTAAATGCCAAAAAATGTATAGTCATACCCTTTGGCAAAAACAATGTGCCCACAAATTACCACATAGGCGGAAACCCATTAAGTACAGAGAAAGTTATTAGGGACCTGGAGACCCAAGTTGATAGGAATCTCTCCTTTGAAAACCACATTGCCAAAGTGGTTAGAAAGACCTTCTACATAGCCCACCTCATCACGAAGGGTTTCACATCTAGATCAAGAGAGGTAATCGTGCCCCTTTATTCATCCCTCATCAGGCCCATCATAGAATACAATGCCCCTTTTGGGATGTACCTTACCCGACACCTGCAGCAATTAGAAAGACCCCAAAAGTATCTCACCAAGAGGATCAAGGGTCTCAAACAGATGCCATATGCTGCTCGGTTAAAAAAACTCCAGCTCTACTCAGTTGCATACTGCCTACTTCGAGGCGATCTATGCCTGACATACAAAGCTATGTCAAATCCAGAATTAATGGACATGCTCCACCTCAGTAAATCTAAATCCCTTAGAGCCACACGCTCGAGGGACTTGAACCTCAGCACAGAAATAAATAGAATTTGCTGGAGGGACAGGTTCATAACCCAGAGGCTCCCTTCGCTCTGGAATAGAATTCCAGTTCATGTGAGGCAGAGCACCTCACTGAATCGCTTCAAGAAGAATCTCGATAAGTGGATGTGGGATCGTAGGTTTGTCCCAGGGATTACTCCCATGTCACTATTAGACAGAGGCACAGTAAACTAAACCTTAAAAAGGGCACAGTATACTCAAATCAAGGGGTGGCATAAGCCATACACAATCGGGCTAGGCTTATAATTGCCCCAGGGCAGATAGCCTAGTATGAACCTATGAACCTATGAACCCACCATTTTTAAGATAGGATAGCAGCATGGCACAATCCACAGTTCCCATATTTGTGCAAGTAATAATTTAGCTCAGATTGCATAACTTAGGTAAATCGAATAATTTAGTTCTATGATAGTAAAGACAACCATATTGGACTTATGATGTTCTCCCGAACTGAGGGAGTGTTGCCATTGTTAAGGTTAGTTGTTCAACAGTCTGATTGATTATGAAAAGAAACTGTTCTTTAATCTTGATATTCTACACCTGATGCTTCTGTAACATTTTCCTGAAGACAGGAGGTGGAACTGTCCATGTGCAAGATGATATTTGTCCCTTATCAATTTCACAATCCTACCATAGCATCTGCAAGAGTAAAGGTCCTGTAAAGACTGGGGGGTTGATCCTGCGATTTTCCTGGCCTGCTTTACAACTTTCTCTAATGCCTTGTGATCTGTGTATGAGCAGTTTCCATACCAGACTGTGATGTTGTTAGTCAGTATGCTTTTGATTGTGGCCCTGTAGAAGGCCATGAGGATGTGTGTGTGTGTGTGTGGGGGTGCTCTATATAGTCTCTGGAGGAAGTGGAAGTGGAGACACTGTTGGGCTCTCTTCACAAGGCTGGAGGTGTCTGTTGCCCAGCTGAGGTCATTTGCAATGTGCACCCCTAGGAATTTTGTGCTTTTTACCCTCTCCACTGCTGTACCACTGACAGTGATGGGTGTGTGGGACCCTTGCTTCCTCCTGAAGTCAACAATGATTTATTTTGTTTTGTCAACATTTAGTGCTAGGTTGTTGTTGGTGCATCATCTGGTGAGTTGTTTCACTTCCTCTGTGTATCCCGCCTCATTGTCACTTCTGATGAGGCCGATCACTGTGGTATTGTTGGCAAACTTAATGATGTGATTTGTCTGATGTTTTGCAGAGCAGTCATGGGTCAGTATTGTGAAGAGAAGTGAACTTAGTATGCAACCTTGTGGGACCTGTGTGTTCAAGGTGATGCATCGTGAATGGTTCTTGCCAACTTGAATGGTTTGGGGCCTATCAGTCAGAAAGTCGGGGATCCAGTTGCACAGTGTATTTTTTATGCCTAGTTGACTTAGTTTAGACAACAACTGCTGCAGTATTACAGTGCTGAAGGCTGAGCTAATGTCTACGAACAGCATATGTACATAGCAAATTTTGTCTTCAAGATGGGGTGTGATGTATTGCCAGGGATACAGCATCCATAGTGGAGCGATTTGGTCTGTAAGAAAATTGTAAATGATCAAAAGATAAAGTCAGACAAGATGATACATGCTCTTTGACCATCCTTTCAAAGCATTTCATCACCATCAGTGTGAGTGTGATGGATCAGTAGTCATTTAAAGTGATTGGTAATGACTTCTTTGGCAAAGGAATGATGATGGCAGACTTGAAGCATCTTGACTGAGGGATGTGTTGAAGATGTCAATGAAGACAGATGCCAGTTGATCTGCACAGTCCCTGAGTAGATGATTCAGAATCATGTCAGGACCTGCTGCCTTACCAGTGTGGACTTTTCTTAGGTTCTTTTGGACTGCCTCCAGGCTGAGACATAGTGTGGCATCCCCATCCATTGGTAGTTTCTTTGGTAAGGTATTGTTTGCCTCCTCAAATCTGCTGAAGAGGGTGTTAAGTTGGTTTAGAAAGTTTGTATTATCTACACATTGTGTTGATGGATGTTTGCAATCAGTAATGCACTGGATGCCCTTCCACAGCTGCCTAGGGTCCTTTTGATCTGCAAAGTGTTTTTGTATTTTTAGCCCTTGAACATGTTTTGCTGCACTTACTCCCTTTTTAAAGGTTGAGTCGGGCAACTTTCAGGGCATCTTTATCTCCAGACTTGAAGGCATTACGTGCTCTCAGTAGGTATAGACTTTGCTAGTAAGCAATGATTTTTGGTTTGCCCTTATAGTTATATCCTTCAAGGTGATCACATCCTTGACACATTTGTTGATATACTCCAATACTGTTTCAGTATGCTCATCCAGGTTTACATGCTGTTCTGTGATTGCAGCCTCATTGAATAGGTTCCAGTCAGTGCATTCAAAGCAGCCTCGCATGGCTGAGACTGCTCTTTTTGGCCAGGCCAGATCCTCCGTACTTGTTTCCTGGAAGGCTTTCCTCTTAGTAGCATGGGTTTGTAGGCTGTGATCACCAAGATAGAATTGTGATCCGAACTGCCTAGGTGTAGGTGGGGAAATGCTTTGAAAGCGTGCTTGACATTTGCATAAACTTGATCTAATGTAATTGCTCCCCTTGTGGCAAGGTTCACATGTTAACAGTAGTGTGGCAGTACTGTTTCAAGCTTGGCCTGGTTAAAATTTCCTGCCATTATAATCACATACTCAGCGTTTTTGTTTTGTAGTTCACATGTGCATTTAATTGAAAGTTTTGCTACAAATCCAATAACTATATCAGATTACGCACCAATAATAACTAAAATGAAAAAAAAAAAACAGGGTAATGAAATAAAAATGAGACACTGACACTTTCCCACCTATCTGTTGAAAAGAGAGGGATTTAAGGAATGGGTAGTGGAAATTATTCAGGAGTTATTAGATAAAATAGAAATTCCTACTGAAAATATAACTAGGGAGTGGGATAAAATTAAAGTGAAGATTAAAAATAGGGTAGAAATAAAAGAAAGACAGACATGGCTAAGAAGTAAGAATTATTTAGAGGGACTGACAAATGCTTAAGTATTGCAGAATAGGGGGAATCTCACAGAGCAAGAAGAGGAGCAATTGCAGAATGCTGAGCAGAAAATAAAGGATTACTCTGATAATATGTGTGAAGAAATTAGATATTGTCATCTGTGCTAGCATGTCTGGTTGAAGTTTTTGTGCATAACTGCAGATTAACCTATGTATTATATGCCAGCATGACTAGCTATGCTATTGTAAATAAGTTCTTACATGTTAATTTAAATATGTTTGTGCAGAATGTTTTAAAGACTTGAGCAGTGTTGCTTTACATTTCTAACTGCACATATTTGTGAAGAAGATTCTAAATCTTCAGGGAAGTAGATATTGTGGGAAGAAATATCCAGGGAATTGTTATGGCTAGACTTGTATAGGCCCTAGGGCCGATAGCCTAGTACCAACCTATGAACCTATGAACATATGAACCTAAGTGCAGACTGTCTCAAAATCAGCTGATATACAGATGGGGTTCCTATGAGTACAATGAAAACGCATTATGTTGAATGCATTTTCGTCGACACATGTAGAGTGAACAAGCAAAACAGCGAAGTGGCCGTTCAACAAATTCTTTTCCTGGGAAAGAAGTCGCTTGACCGCTTCATTGTTTTGCCGTGTAATGAAGTGTAGTGTGGTCCCTTGTCCGGTATAGCTCCCGAGCGTGACTGTGCAACAGTTACTGACCTTAGGGTTAGGGTGCAGGTTAAGGTAAGTGCATATGTATGAAAGTGTTTACTGTTTTATATTTTGTGTTAAAAGTATGGTTGAGTTACGTGTGTATGTGTTTTCAGTTGTTTACTTTTGTTTTGGGGGGGTAGAATTAGGGTTAAGGTAAGTGTGTATGTGCTTGGAGCTGTTTATGTAAATGTGCGAGAGTTACTGACCTTAGGGTTAGGGTGTGGGTTAAGGTAAGTGCATATGGCTTAAAATGTTTACTGTTTTTTTTCGTTAAATGTATGTCTGGGTTATGTGCATATGTGTATTTATTTGTTTACTGGTTTTTGGGGGGGTATAATTAGGATTGGGTATGTGTGTATGTGTTTGGAAGTGTGTAATGTGTTTTTTTTTTTTTTTTTGCGGGGGTTGGAACAGTGATTTCTTTCCATAGGAAAGAAATCGCTGTTCTTTGGATTCGACGTTTTCAGCTTTCACTGAAAATGTGTCGATGTAACATCATTCGCTGTTTTAAGCGTTCGATGTTGCAATATAGACCCATACAGATGATGTCATCGGAATGTTGACAGTTGCTATGTGTACTGTCAGAGGCTGAAAGATGGGAAGGAACTTCAGTAAACAGCTGTTGGTTGATTTTCCGAATGATTTTTAAAATATGAAATGAAAATTAGAAATGGAACAGTTGTGACAGTTAGGCTAGTCTGTAAAAGAGCTTGCTGAAGTCAGTTGTTGTCAGTTAACAGCCAGTTGCAGCTGTCAATTGTTCACAGTTGTACTGTGCACTGTATACCCAACAGGATTCACCAAGAACTGTAAGCCTGCCGTTGCTCTATTGTAATAATTTAGTTAAGTTCTGGGACAGCATTCTTTAGTCAGATAGGAAAATTATAACTAATCAGTTACAGTTTTTCTAAATGCTGGATTTCTCTACTACATTTTCCTGGTGATTGAGTTCTGTTTGTTTATTGGAGTTTACTGTTTTAGATTTTTAATCATTTTGCTAAGTATTAAATATTTTTATTAACTTACATTATGGCTGGTCAATCAGTGTTTTCTTTAGTGATTTGAGAGTTCTTTTACCTGCTTTGATAACTTCCTGATCCATTCCGAAAGCCTGGCTGCTTTAGGTCATTTGCTACTATTTCTTTAAAAATCTAATTTCCATAATTGGACACCCCTTTAAATGGACATATAGGCTCTCTGATTGGTGGCAGTATGTGACCGTATTATTTTGGGGAAGGGGCACAGCTGGAAATCTGTGCTAGGCTTTCCCAGAAGTGTTTGGATATGTGATATTTAATTTGTGTGACTGTATCAGATGTCTTAAACTGGGACACATTCCTCTGAAGTGTATAATAAGGAGTTACATTAAGCGTGGACAGAAGTATACAGTCTAGTCCCAGGTTATAGAGTATGTTTCTGTTGTGCTGTTAGGGGAAAATAGTGAAATATTACTCCTGTTTAAGTGACAGTCTCCTATTGGAGTTGGTAGTGAGGACTGAAGCTCCTTAGTTACTGACCCAGGATATTAAGGGATGTTACATTGTTGTTGGCAGTCTGGTTGGGTATTGTCTGGATGTCACATTATTTGGTGGCAGCGGTGTGTGATTTTTAAATGGACTTCAGTAGCCTGTGGGTAGTTGTTATTAATGAATGCTCTCTCGACAGCCACAAAGTAAACATACAGAATCTCAGTCCACCACCGTTTTATTTATCTGTAATTAGTTAGTCAGGGATAGCAGGCACAGATGTCAGCAGAAGACAACAGTAAGCTGACAAAGAACCAGTTGGCCAAGGAGTGTGACGCCAGAGGACTTGTACATGCCAACCTGACTAAGGAAGCAATGATTTCAGCCTTAATAGTAGCTTCAGCTCAGACAAGCCGTTCTGAGGATATCCAGTTTGGTATTGGGCATAGGCAGCCTACCCAGAGAGGACAGTCCATTTTTTCTTCAGAGGACGTGAAAATCCATCGGATTTAGACAGATTGCACCTGAAGGTTGAGGAGAAGCAGCGTCAATATGAACTGGAGGCCAAATGACTGGAGACTGAAAAGAGACTGTGCCTGGAAACCAAATGTCTGGGTGCTGAGGAAAGGGAGATGAAGCACTGATATGAACTGGAAGTTGAGGAGAAACAGTGTCAATATGAAATGGAAGCCCAACGACTGGAGGACACACATTTTGAACTGGAATCAACAGAGAGATTGAGACATTTACAAGCTGAGGTAAATGACAGACATGGAGCTTCTTACCCTTCGAGAGGGACATGGAGGTAATGGGAATAATTGCACCCCAGAAGCTGTGAAGGTCAGTAAACTTTTTCTTCAATACAGAGATGGGGATGTCTTTGATAGTTTTATTCATATACTTGAGAGCATATGTAGACAGTCAGTCTGGGTTTTGACTGTGAGCTCTGGGTTCGGCTCCTGACTCCCTTACTCCATGGTAAAGCTGTTCAGGCCATGTCAAAATTGTCTGATGTAGACTGTTTGAATTATGTTAAAGTTAAAAACTGCCTTCTTCATTGTTTTAAACTAACACCTGAAGCTTATAGAAAATGTTTTGGGAATGTAGACGCAAGGCAGATGAATGTGTAGGTGATTAAATTGTTGATCTAAGTACTAACTTTCACAGATGACTGAGTGGGTGTCAGGCCACTACTTCTGAGGGACTGGCAGACCTTTTGGTGAGGGAACAAACCCTCAGTACTTTGTCTGATGACATGAGAATATGGTTAGCAGACACAGTGTAACTCTGCGGAGGAGTTGGGGAGAAAAGATGATCTCTACTTAGAAAGCAGAGCACCAATGCATAAGAAAAGGACTGCTGCACTTGGACATAAGGGGACCCATTGGGGGCAGTCTAAACCACTCCAACAGAGTACACCAGTAACATGGGAAACTACTAGTTCATAGGTTCATAGATGTGTACTAGGCTAATAGCCCTGGAGCCTTTACAAGCCTAGCCCCATAGGATTACCCTGGCAATGTGCCACCCGAACTTAGTTTCCAGTGCCTCTGTTGAGTAGAGCCACTGGAGTGATCCCTGGGGTGAATTTTCTATTTCCCATCCACTCATCAAGATTTCTCTTGAAGTGGGCCAGTGAGGTGCTCTGTTTGACATGTATGGGAAGTCTATTCCACAGCATGGGCAGTCCCTGGGTTATGAACCTGTCCCTCCAGCATGTTCTGTTGATTGTGGTAATGAGGTTGAGGTCTCTGGAGCATGCAGTGCAGAGGTATTGGGATTTCTTTAGATGTAGTATCTGTAACAGAGATTGGTCAGACATAGCTTTATAAGTCAAGCAGAGATCACCTCTAAGTAGGCGATATGAGACAGAGAATAATTGGAGATTCTTGAGTCTGTCCATATAGGACAAGTGTTTAAGGCCTAGGATCCTCTTTGTGAGGTACTATTGTGGCCTCTCCAGTTGATGCAGGTGTCTAGTGAGGTACATGCCAAATGAGGCATTGTACTCGATGATTGGCCAAATGAGGGAAGAGTAGAGGGAGACAATGACCTCTTTCTTCCTGGATGCAAAACCCTTAGTAATGAGATGCGCCACATAGTACACAGTTAGGGATCAGATGTTTCAAATGTAACCAATTGGACTACATCAGTCAAATGTCCTTCGAGGCAAGGTGAGAAACAAAAGATGAGGGAGCCAGCAGTGGGGATGACAAACTGCCAGCAGTGCTAAGCTGTTTAGAAACAACAAGGGTTCAAACTATTGCCTAAATCTATATCCTATCTTAGTAGACGGTAAACATGTTACGGCTAAGAGAGGTATAACCATTCTGAGGCCTGCAGTGGTCAGAGAAGAGTAGTACTTGCTTGGACAGTCCACTACAGTCACAGTTTTGGAAGGGACCCCAGTTTAAAATACCTTTGGCTAGGGTTCATCTTGACTGGGAGGGTGGAAGAGGAAGCAAGCAAGTAGGTGTGTTTGAGGATATCCCTGCAGATGTCCTGATAGGGAACGACTTTGATGATGCAGTGCCTTGTGTGCATACAGTGACACCTAGTCAGGCTTGGAGACAGGCATGTAGGTCCAGTAGTCTGGGGAGAGCTAGACAGATCTCATACCTGAAGCTGGGACTGGTGTGGTGGCTGTTTCAGAGAAGGAGCTATCCTGTAGCAGTAAGTCTGAAAGTGAGCCACAGCTGCTGGGAGGTACTGATGTTCCCTTGGACAAGATGACTGCAAGAATGGAGGGGAGTTATAGTACCCAGCTTGACACTGAGGAACAGAGGTCAGAAGTTACTATGCTTCCTGTGGAAGGGGAGCTTGGGAGGGTCAAAAATACAGAGTTGAGACAGGCTCAGCATATGGACCCTACATTACAAAGTTTGAGGGAGATGGCTAAGGAAGCACCTGAGGCTCAAGGAAGAGGCGAGTCTGTATATGGGAACAAATGTTTGTTGTATAAAGAGTGGACTCCTAAGGAAGGGCTGGAAGGTGAGATACTATGGCAGTCGGTACAGCCCAGAGCCTACCATCTGCCACTTCTAGCTACAGTCCCTAATATTCCTTGTGCAGGTGATATTGAGGCAGAGAAGGAAGATTTGCTGTATAAAGAGTGGACTCCTAAGGGACAGCTGGAAGATGAGGTAGTATGGCAATTGGTAGAGCCTAGAGCCTACAGTCTACCACTTCTAGCTTTTAATGCATAATATTCCTTTTGCAGGTGATATTGATGTGGAAAAGGCGGAAAATGGTTTGCTAAAAATCTTCAGCAGGGTAGATCTTCTGAGGAAGATACTGACTGATCGAGGTGCCAACTTCATGTCAGACCTGCTGACTTGTTTATGGAAGCATTGTGGGGTGACACATTTAGTAACTACCCCCTATAATCCCCAGACTAATGGTCTTGAGTAGAGGTAAAAATCTACATTAAAGATTATGCTATAGGCATTTGCAGACCAGTTTAAAAGGGCAAAGTTAACCATTAAACCCAGTAAGTGTCAGGTGGGTATATCAAAGGTCACTTACATAGGACACAGAGTGGGGAGGGGTAAGAACAGGCCAGAACCTGACAAAGTGGAAACTCTTCAAGCATGGCTAGTTCCTGTTACTAAAAAGCAAGTGAGAGCATTTCTTTGGACAGCGGGGTACTGTAGAAAATGTATGCCCAATTATAGTACAATAGTTGCACCCCTTACTGACCTAACTAGGGAAAAATAAACCAGGTAAGGTAGTGTGGACCATAGATTGCAAGCAGGAATTCCAAAAACTTAAGGAGACTTTGGGAGGACCCTTGTGTTAGTCAGCCCAGATTACAGTGAAAAGTTTGTTGTGCTCTTAAGGGAAATTGTGAAATACTACTCCTATTTAAGTGACAGTCTTATGTTGGAGTTAGTAGTGAGGACTGACGCTCCTTAGTTACCGACTCAGGATAGTAAGGGACATCACATTTTTGTTGGCAGCCCAGTGGGATATTATTCCGGCCCATGAGTTTAGAAAGATTGTTGTTAAGCAACTGTTTTTTGATAATAATGCCAAATCACAAAAACTTTTAGTGCAACAGAAAGTAGAAAGGATTGTCACAAAGCTTACGGGAAACTATAACAAGGAAGATAACAAGAGATCCTGTAGAGGTACTAGAAATATTTCAGAAATTTTACAAAAGTCTGTATAAAGCGGAGAAACAGGGAGATCAAAAAAACATACAAATGGAAAGGTTTATGGAAGAATTAAATATGCCAAGGTCAGAAATAGATGAGGCTCAGTCATTACCAGTCGGGATAGGAGGAGATGAGATAACAATGGTGTTATATAACCAATCCACAGGAAAGTCCCAGGAATAGATGGTATTCCTGTGGAAGCCTGGAAGCTAGTAGGGAAAAACTTATAACGATCTTGAAGGTTTTATTTAACAGTATTTTAAGGGGAGGAGAAGCACCAACATCCTGGAAGAAAGTGGTAGTGGTTGTAATACCTAAAGTGGGTAAAGAGCCATCAGATCCAGCTTCATACAGGTCCATTTCAATCCTAAACCATTATTATAAAGTGTTTATGTCTATAATGGCTAAAATAATGGCAAAGGTGATGACAAAATTGATAGGCATGGATCAATGTGCTTTTGTGGAAGGGAGGAAAACATTTCCCAACATTAACAGAGCACTGATGATCCAGAGGGAAGCTGAATGTAAGAAAATACCACTGTTGTTGGTGAGTCTTTATGCAGAGAAAGCATTTGACAGAGTAAGCTGGGAGTTAATGAGCAGGGCAGTGGAAGCGTTTGCATTCCCTGATAAAATTATAAGTTTGTTTATTAGGATATATGAGGGATTGGAGGTGAAAATAAAAGTGGGTGGGTGCCTTTCTGATAATTTGTTTGAACAGAGGAACCAGGCAGGGGTGCCTCTTTCCCCTTTGTTATCTGCACTATATTTAGAACCATTGTCAAAGAAAATAACAAACTCAGAAATTCAAGGATATAATTGGTATGGTATTCAAGAAAAGTTGCCTCTGTTGACAAATGACATTATTTTATACCCAATAAGACCAGCAAAGGACATTTCATTTGAAGCAATTTCAGATCTCTTCAGGATACAAAATTAATGAAGCTAAAACAAGGGCAATAATTGTAATTTATGTACCTACATACAAATTGGTTCAGCACTATCCATATTTATGAGGATGTGATAAAATGAAGTACTTAGGAGTATGGATTAAAAAGGAATCTGGTGTGGCAGCTAATGATATATGGGGAGAGACTAAACAAAAGATAATACAGAAACTGAGAAACTGGAAGCACTGTTATATGAATATGGATAGCAAGCAGTTAAAATGTTTTTAGTCCCTTTAGATTTATACACAGGTCAGGCCTACTTTTATCAATGGGAGGAGAAGTTGTGGATAGCAATTAATAAAGAACTGAAGGATTTTATCTGGGAGGGGGAAATGGCAAGAGTCAAGTGGGATAAGCTGATTCTTCCAACTGAACAAGTTGGTTTGGGATTACCTGATTTGAAGGGGTATTTCAGAACTACACAGTTAAGGCTCCTATATACAGCACAAGCAGAAACCTATAATTCAACGTGGAAAGGGACGACAATGAAATGGGGGGGAGCTCAAGAAACAAGGAGAGACTGGGGTTTTGGATGCAGATCCTTAAGGAGAATTTCAATAATGATATAAAATATTATATTAATAAAGTAGCAGAAAGTATTCTAAGAACTAAGCCAACACGGGAATGGAGAAAGGAGATTCGGCAGATAGGGATGACAACTATTAGGGATACAGACAATAGGCAAGAAACTGTCAAAAGAACCAAGGTACTGGGAGCAAATAATTAGAGAGGGAAAGGTAATAGAATGGGAAGAGGCCAATAATTTATTTGGACTGCAGGTTAGAGACTGCCTTTCCTATCAGGGATAGATATCAGAGTATAGACAAAGAGAAATAAATAGGGGGATCTTATGCAAAAAAAAAACAGCACTAGTAGAGCTTTTATTAGTTAGAAAGGATTGTGAAGAGAGACTGGATAAGCAATTCACAAATGGGGGATATATATATATATATATATCTATATTTATCTATATATATATATATATATATATATATATATATATATATATATATTATATATATACACACACACACACCTCCCAAATATGCAACAAAGTCTAGAAGATTTAGGATCTTTGCTTGGAAGTGATTACATAGGTATTTTTATAACCCAAGTACACTCCAGAGAATTTTTCCTCAGGAAGACAACAAATGTTGGATGTGTGATGGAGAAGAAAGAGTAATTGGGAACATATTTCTGGGAGTGTAATGAGTTTGCAGACTTTAAAGATTCCTTGTAGATTGCTCTGTATGAGATACTGGGTGAGCAAACTGGTGTAACTAAGGAAATGATTTTTTGAGCTATGATACAAAATCGAAATTGCCTAGACATAGTAAGGCCTTACTGAGTCTAATTATGGTAGCTGCCTAAACAGCAATTACTAGAAAAAGAAAGTCAAAGTCTACACCAGCTTTACTAGAAGTAATGAATATAGTAACAAATATAAAACAACTGGAACCTGGATCTTTAGAAAAGGGGTAGGAGCAAATTACATAGAAAAAAATGGGAATTGTGGGAAGAATACATGCAGAGGAGGAACAAGGTATACTAGAAGGCAGGATTTGTATGAGCTATGTAATGTTTGACTGACAATGACTGGATAAATTATAAGTGATGTGTAAGGACTGCAACTAAAATTATGTCAATATGGTTTGTGATGTATAATGTTTACAACTAAAATTATTTCAATATGGTTTGTTTTCACTTAAATAAATGTATGATTGCCTGTGTCATACGTGATAATTTAATAACAATGTTTCTTGTTTAAAAAAATGAGCTTAGAGTGCTTCAACTTGTGTATATGTATTTTGTAATGAGAAGAAATAGATAAGTCATAAAGACAACCCTTAGTTCACTGCTGCATCAAAGTATTTTGTACCCTTTCAGTGGGTGTTTAAATCAAGGAAAACAATCTGCAACATGTGGCACAGAAATAGATCAATGAAGCTGCACATTAGCTAACTCTGCCTCCAGAAAATTAGGAGTAAAAGATTACTCATAAGGCGAGAGAATGTACCTGATGAGCCCTTTTAATAAAAAAATGGAATATTGTTTATGGACTGTAGAAAGAAGATAAATGTGCTTAAAAGATCCATTTTCAAATTCTCATGGTTTCCTTGAAATGGGAATTTGAATCAGTTCTTCATTATTTGCTGATGCACCACATAACAGCTGTGTAGTAAGACTACAGGGAAATCCATTTTGGAGTAAGATGTGCTTTTACTACCTGTAAGTGTCAAGTTAGTGGCTAAGATAAAGCAAATTAACTCTTTGGGATTACATGCTTCTGAAGTGAGAAGGAACCACTCTGATGTATGCAGGAAGCATTTCTGTTTGAGCACTTTTCAAAGCCAGACAATTTAGAAATCAGACCTCCATGGAGATGCTATTGGCCATCTGAAAATGCTAAGGACCTTGGCTCCTAGCCCAGTGTCTTTGTATGATTTTAACTGGGGATGGTTGCTGGGATTAAAACAAATCTTTCCTCGTTAGAATATTAGCTGGGGATGGTTGCTGGGATTCATCCAGGTTCTGTTAATATGGAGAGGACTTCAGAAAAAACAAGATCTCTGCTGACTTCTCTATATAGGTATGACACAAAGGGTGGGATTTTAACCCCATCAGTCATAAAAGTCTCACTCTTCTTCTTCTTCTTCATGCTCTTTAAAGACTTGCCAACACCTGAATCAATCAACACAAACACCCTGAAAGGGCACTCATTGAGTCTTTAATAAAGAGAATTAGGCAAAGCGATGAATATAGTCATATTACAGTTCTCTCCTGACAGTCCCATCCATGCAGTTATGTCACATGAACCTTAAGGTTGCAAACAGTACTAGCCTTGGATATCTGGCTCTTGAGTGCATCCTTCAAGAACTGTCAGTCATCCTGTCCACATCATGCTGCATTTCATCTAAGGAGACCCCATGAAAATGCAAAATGTGAGATTAGTAGCTAGTGGTAGGGTCCCCTAGGCAAATAAAGGTGAGGAGAAGGAAAGCCAAAGAAAAATCCAAAATCTGAATCCATGATTGTTCCTTTAAAGAATTAGAGAATCTGATTTGAGACAGGGCCACAGATACCCAACCTTGTGGCTAGTCCTGGGAGGTGTGAGAGGCTAACTGTCAAAAATATACCTATAAACTGAACAAATTTTCACAGAAGTATTAGATTTTTGCTTCATATTTTTAGCCTCTTCTTCATAAAATATGTAATTTTCTGACAAATCACCAAGGATAGAAATCACTAAATGATGACAAACATTGTAGTTTCAGAATTCATATCTTTCAGAAAATACATGTTAATACAAAAGCTGCTACTCTATCAATTCTGTGAGTTTATACAAAGAATATTTAAAATCTGTCCCTGTATGTGGGCTTTTGTCCCCCAATTATTTTTGACTCTGTCCAGATGTCTTGCATTAACAGGTTAAGCGGTATGGTCAAAATACCCTCACAATCTAGTTGGGTCATTTCAAAAGTACAGTTGTATAAGCTGAACTTACCATAACAACAGATGTTCGAATGATCGCTGCTGCAGTGGCCTTAGCTTTATGGGTTATACCCTGTCAAGGATATAACAGCTGGCCAGCTTCCAAGGCTTTCAGGACACCTTCCACATGCCCAGATTGTCAAGCAGATCAAGTTGAGCTGAATAAAAGACAAGTTTGGGCACTAATCCCTTCAGAGCTTTCTTGTCAGCAGAGAGAAGGAGGCTGAGGCCTAAAAGGACAAGGTCCTTAGAAATAACAAAAAAATGAATGTCCACACCATTGCATAAAACGCACACATAAAAACATAAGGGTGATGGAGGGAGGAACTGGCTACTGCAGCAGTCATCATTCAAACATTTACAGTTATGGTAAGTTCAACTTATACAGCTGTACTTTGTTCTTCATATTGATCATGGCTGCAGTAGCCTTAGCTGTATGGTTAGATTACCATACCTAACTACATTTGGGAAGTGGAAGGAGAAGGGTCCATAAGCCCCTGATGAATAGTCCAAGAAAGCATGAACTAGACCGAGAGAAGGAATCCAGCTTACAGTGTATATATATATATATATATATATATATATATATATATATATATATATATATATGTGGGTCTACTTCACTTCACTGAAAGCTCATTTCACAGAAACTCATTTGACTGAGCACACTTGACTGAATAGTATATATAGTAAGGGGGGCTCAGCCCTCCACATTGTGGGGGGCGTGTGGGGGGGCATAACCCTTACCTATTTTTATACATTTTAAACCATATACAGGGATGCTTACAACTCCAATGAATAACTCTTTTTAGAAGACAATATATATCCAATCTATGTGGGGGGCTTCTCCTCCCACACCCCATAATGTGGGGGGCTGTGCCCTCCCTTACTATATATACTAACTCCAAGACTGCACTCCAGTGGGAAAAAGGGCATATACCTTTCAGCAAATTATGTTTCAGTCAAATGACTTTTCAGTGAAGTGAGCTTTCAGTCAAGTGTGGTCAGTCAAATGAGTGTCAATGAAAGTAGACATGCATATATATATATATATATATATTGTCTTTGTTTACTGGGAAAGTTCGACTGGGTAATATCCAGGTTTAGCGGAGGCCTGGGGAGGAAAGCTCCATTTGCTTACATTACATTATACCAAGTTCCAGTTAAACACAGAGTACTTGCATTTCTATTTAAATTTATACATAAATAGTAGTTACATTTATACATTCTAAGATTTTACAGAGTTACTAAAGAATTTTGCAAAAGTATGTACCAAGTAGCAATTTTTAGAATACTTCTAGAATCCAACCTTTTCCAAAAAGCCATTGTAGAAGCGAATGTCCTTGTAGATTGGGCCTTGACCCTGCGTGGAATAGATTTGTCACAGTGATTATAACAATTGGTAGTAGCCTTAGACAACCATTTGGAAATAGTCTGTTTTGACAAGGGTTGCTTTCTTCTTCTTCTTACGTTCACAAGAAATTAAAAATTGTTCTCAAAGAAACCCTGTACTTGTGGAAAATGAGGTAGGGTTGACTCAACATATGAGCTTGCAACTCAGACACCCTTCTTGCAGAAATCAGAGTAATCAATAAAACTGTTTTCCATGTTAAGATCCTCAAGTCAGCCAGATTAGCTGCATCAAATGGAGCAAATGTTAGTTACTCTAACACAAAATTAAGATCCCAAGGAGGGACCACCTGTTTACTTGGAGGCCTGTTATGCAAACCCCTTTCAAAAACATTTTGACATGTGACTGCTTTGAAAAAGGAGGCTCTATGGGCAGACATGCTGAAGTGGCAAATAAATGAACCTTGACAGAGGAATAAGAAACACCACAGGACAATAACTCACACAAATATTGTTAAAACAGAGGACAACTAGCCCTGAATGGGTGCTGGTTATGTTGTTGGTACCAACCTAAAAACCTTTTCTATGGGCTTGTATATGATTTTCTAGTAGGAGGCTTTCTCTCCTCCCTTAGTACCTGCTGCACATCCTCAGAAAACATGTGCCAAAAATGAATTAAGACCATATCATCCAGCTAGTCAATTGAAGATGACTGATGTCAGGGTGTATCAAACGCCACTGATCTTGTGTGAGTAGGTTCATTCTGTAAGGAAGTATGTGGTATTTGTCCCTGGCCATTTCCAAAACAAGGGAGAACCATGGTTGCCTGGGCCAGAAGGGAGTCATCATAATGATCTTGGGAGATTCCTTCTGAATCTTCAGAAGTACAACGGATATTAGTGGAAGTGGTAGAAAGACATACTGGAACTTTCTTGTCCAAAGTAAAGAAAAAGCATCTGTCTTTCAGGCCTTCTTGCATGAAGTCTTGGAACAGAACTTTGCCAGTTGATTATTCAGAAAAGAGACAAACAGGTCTACTTACAGAACTCCCCACAGATTGATCAAGTATTGGAAAACACCCAGATCTAGTTTCCATTCATGTGGGACTGCCCTTGTCCTGCTCAGCCTGTCTGTCACACAATTTGTTTCCTGACAGAATGTAGGATGCCTTTAGAGTGAGAGTGTGCTGTGAAACTATATCCCAAGCTAACGTGGCTGGTCTAAAAAGGGGGTATGAACTGGCTCCCCCTTGACTGTTGATGTACCACATCACGGTAGTATTGTCTGCAACCACGTGAAGGGGTGGAAGAGGTGGTTAAGAGAATTCAGTGCCTTGATCAGGGCAAGCATTATCTTGGTATTTATGTGCTTGCATCTGTCCTTGGTGTCCCACACCCCCTGCACTTTTATCTCTTCTGGAATTTCTCCCCTAAGAAAAGTCTGAAGCATCTATGATGAATGACTGCTTTGGAGCAGGGAAGGAGAAGGAGAGACCTTCATTTAAGGATTTAAAGATATCTGTTGTCTCCACCAAGTAATTTCTCTTCTAACAAATCCCAGTACTAGGATCTAAAACAATAAATGGTTTTGATACTAAGACCACAGAGATTTCAGATATCACTATGTCTTTTTCATGTGGAGTCTTGCTAGGGCTATCATGAAAATCATAAATACTATGAGATCCAAAAGTCTGAGGTATTCCCTGGCAGTAACCAAAGTCTGAGTGGAAAATATTAAAAACAGATCTGAATAAACATCTATTTTTTACAGTGGAACAAAAGCTATTTGAATTAAGTTATCTAGATGACATTCCACGAGCACAATCCTGTGTGAATGTGTCAATAAAAACCTTTGAATGTTCTCTTGGAATCCCAGCTTGCTTTAGAGATGTCTCATCCAAGAGAGAGATTCCTGATATTTTGAAAAATATTCTGTAAAGATAAAGCAAGTTGTCTAAATACAGAAAAATGTGGACACCCTGCAGCCTGCAATGAGCTATAACTGGAGCTAGACACTGCAAACAGTCTTGGTGCAGTGGATAGTCCAAAGGGTAAGGCAGAGAATTGATAATGTGGTCTAGACACACAAATCCTTAAGAAATGCCTGAAGTTGGAGTGAAGAGGAATGTGATGATAGGCATCTTTTAAGTCAGGCTTTAGCAGGAAACTTGAAAGAGGAAGAAGAGGCAACAGGTTGTGAAGTGCCATCATTTTGAATTTGGGCACTATTGCAAACAGGTTTAGGAAAGAAAGATTCAGAACTGTTTGCCAAGCTTGCTCTTTCTTTGGGACTAGGAACATCCTTGAATAAAACCCATTCCCAAACTGGGAATAAGGAACCGGGTCTTCCACTCCTTGGGACAGCATGTGATGAAGAACAGAAGGAAACAAAAGAGTCTGATCTGCAGGATGCGGAATGATCACCTGGAAAGGAGGAATTTCCTTCCCACTGCCATATGTAACCCTAATGAATGATTTTCAGAACCCATTTGTCTGAAACAATCTGTTGCCAAAGACAAAATGGAAATTCAGACTTTCTGGAAGAGAACAGGTGCCAGGGTGGGAGAGAGTGACAAGGTATCTTAAATAGTCATTCAGACTTGTTGCAGTACCCTTGGTTTTGGGAGGTTTGAGACTTCCTTTTGGAACCTCCTTGTCACTTCTTCAAAAACATCTATTTACCTGAATTCTGTTGAGATTGTGTACTCTGTTTATTGATGAAAGTGGATGAAGAGAAGGAAAATTCCTTGGACAAACTGGAAAAGAAGGGCTGCAAATTCTTACAGATGCCCTGGATATGCTTGCCCCTTTCATCACACTTTTTGATCACCTCAGCAACAGAAGGGCCAAACACTAAATCTCTATCCAAGGCAGAGTTTAGAATCTCATTTTTAACATCATCTGGGAGGTTTTGAGAATGCAACCAAGCAAACCTCCTTAAAACTGTGTCAGTGGCCATAGCCCTGAAAAAAGAATCAGGAGAGTAATACATACACTGTAAACAATGAGTAGAGATCTCTGCAAGAGAAGAACCCAAGTTATTTAAGCAGATTTTTATTCACAAGAAGAAACTGTAGATAAAACATTCCTCTTAATAAAGTTAACATATAAGCCTGACTATTTACAATTCTGAAATTCAAAGTTGTAGAAGTATACACTTTTTTCCAATGCCTATCAATAATTTTCCCATCATTATTAGAAAGAGTATGATTGGAATTAAATAAGTGCTTAGCAGGAGAGGAGTCACCTGAGGCTATAGCTGCTGGGTCAGGTTTGGGAATAGTGTGTAAAAACGTAAAAGACTTGAGGAACTTTATACATCTTATATGCCTTTTTAGGGACATCAGGCTGCCTATCAGGAAAATTGCAGACAGTAAGGTAAGTCAAACATCCTCTAAAACAGACAGGACAGGAGGAATTGGTGTAGGTTCTGGAAAACCCTTCTGAAACAACTCATAGTATTTTCTGAGGTACTAAGAAACCTCAGTGTGTTTCTACTGAAAACACCGAGACATTCTAGCATTAGTCTCAAAGAAAGAGAAACCCCCACAGCTAGAATCAGAAAGTGAGCTGTCTTCTGAGTCTGAATCAGAAATCTGATGATAAAACTTTGAATCTGTCCATGCACCTTCCTGTTCAGATTCAGAATCTTGAATCTTTTCAGGAAAGGAAGCATCCCTCTTTGTTTTACTGGAAACTACTCTACACGAAGGATAAGTAGCCTGAATCAAACCCTGAGCCAGTCCCAGTAAACTACTCCTATCCAAAGAAATTTGAAGAGGAGTAGATATATTCTTGGTTTTCAGTTTCTTTTTGACAGGACAAATAGCACCAACCTAGTTAATAATGGCAGCTGCTTTCCCCCCCCCAAGGATGGGCACAGCATTCTGACACAACAGGGAAACCTTCCCTATTCCCTCTCCCAGGACTGACAAGAGTGGCTCTCTCTTGACCACTGAGGGGACCCCAACAGCTGGAGAGGATGTGGCTAATCCCCAGTCCATAGCGGCTGTAGGTGCCATACCTGAGGGATACTGGGTAAAAGATAAGTGGTCTGAGGTACAACAAATAGCCACAGCAGAGTCATCCACCTGCAGCTGAGGCAAATTGATAGCCTGCTGTGGTTGCAAAAGCTGTTTGCTTAACTTTTTCTTTTTTGTGGCTGGAAGAAAGACCAATCATGGGACTGACAATTTCTTCCATGGTCAAACCAAACATGGTGCCTATCCTGGGGAACACAAGCAACAATACCAATAAAACTACCAGTGAAAAATAAGAAAATGGAACTTTTTTCCCCCAAAGGGAACTTATCTGCCCAGCAAATGAAAGTGGAAGCCAACCGTCAATCCTCGAAAACCTCAGAGGAACATACTCTTCGGTGGCAGTAAAGCTCTGGAGGGATTTGTGTCTGAATTTATCTTTTAATCCACTCAGCTTGAGCTGCTTGATAGTTTGTGTATGTGTAAGATGCCCTGAAGCTTTGGAAGCTGGATGACTGTTATATCCTTGGCAGGATATAACCCATATAGCTAAAGCTACTTCAGCAGTGATCAGTAAGAAGAAAAAAAAAAGGTTTAATGGAGCCACTGAGTGAGTTTATCACTTGTAAGGTGAATGGTGGAGGTCATGTGTAATGCCCGATGAGTGACATTGAGAAACAGGGCATCCTGAGATAGAGTGGACCTTGACAGTGGAAACTGGCTGTTGTGATGTGGAAAGCCAGCTCACTATTGAAGAAGAAGCGGGAGCTGGTGCAGATGGTTGGAAAGTACTAGTTAGGTGCAGCTGGTTTAATTATACACATAACTTTGGTTTTAGAACATGATTCCTAATACAGGCTCTCTTTCTGTCTCTCTCTCTCTCTCTCTCTCTCTCTCTCTCTGTGTCTCTCTTTCTGTCTTTATCTTTCTGTTTTTCTCTCTTCCTGTCTCTCTGCCATTCTCTCTTTCTCTCTCTTTCCCTGTCTCTCTGCCCTACTATAGAAGAACCATGATGAAATATGAAGATGCTCACAAGACCCTGGCAGAGTGCTGCACAGCTGCTTTTTGCCAACAGGTGAGGAGGTTGTCTCAATATAACTGTAAACTGAAGAAAAGTTGTAGAAATGGGAACTAGAAATGAGAACTATATGTATTAATTGTTCATACGATCATAACAGCTATTCAGGGTACTCAACTCTTTTTTTCAGTCTCTGGGTATACTCTCCAGTTCTGTAATTCTACGGAACCATTAGAACTGTCATGGGGGAATGATGGAAATTCCAGGAGAGGCACGATTAGTAGAAACAACTTTCCTATCCTGAAACTAATACATTAGTCAAGGACTATCTACAGCAAGTACAGTTGTTGAAAACAAGGCTGATATTAAGTTTGCTTGGTACCAGAGAACCATGGGGCAAAGGTCAATGATCAACTTTCTACTCATATTATCAGCTATGAGGAAATACATTCTGGATATTCAGGTCAAGAGTCATACTGAGCTTTTAACTGTTTACCATTTGGTGATGAAGTGGTTCAGGTAACAAGAACAGCAGTTACATAGACCTAGAAAACTCAAATGCATATAGAAAGTGACTACAAAATGCCAAATAAATGCTTCTGTAAAGGATGATATCTTCTCTTATAAACCAGAGGTTGGGTATGTGGAATCAGAAAGAATCCTATTTAACACCTCAATAGTAGTTGAGGAGATAGCAAGGGTTTGCAGCTGAAATGTAGTTGATGCATGTTATGGCAATAAATAATGAAGGAAGTCATAAAATTATGTAAAGACATAATCCATGCTATGTTAGCAAGGAGGGGGAAGGGTCTCTGACATTACTGCTAGGTTCTGTAAGGCCAGGGGAAGCAGCAAATATGGCAGTCAAGAAAATGAAGCTCTAAGTGTAGGGTAGGACTGTTTTCAGCAAGGGTACAGAATAACTGACTTTAAACTAGAACATTTTTGGGAGATGGAAAGGACACCTTGAATAACCCTAGGACCTGGTGGATATGCCCTCCTTGGAGGTCATGGAAGTAATTAAATAGTTTTGCTGTGCTAAAGTTGTGGAAATGGGTAAGACCCAACTGGATATATTGAAGGTACTGGTTGTTATTGAGATGTTATTGTTAATGTGCCTTTTCAATGACAGCACCTTTAGGTTGGCAAACTGGGATGGTAGTTACCATTTTTAAAAAGGGGTGAAAAAAGAAGTTGCAGAAGACTCATGTTCCTCAGTCCCCATGGAAAAGCCTACGCCAATAAGCTGGAAAGGTAACTTTATCCACTTTATCCAATAGTCACACCTTTAATTCAGGAGAAACAATATGGATTCCTTCTTGTCTACAGAAAACTTGATCAACTGTTTGTCTTTGTATTCATATTGAAGGGGTCAAAGGGGTTCACCAGTACTATCTATATGTGCTTTGTGGACCTGGGTTCATGGGTATATGACCGTCTCTCCCAGAGTGCAATGTTGGAGTTCATAAAACATAGAAAGGCCATTACTGTGTACTATTCAATCCCTGTATTTGCAGTCCACATTGTGTACAAAAAAGTCAAATGTATTCAGGATGGTCACAGGATTCTAGCAAGGATGCATGCTGTCTCTTCTCCTGTTAAGGATATTCAGGGTCAGGATGTCATGGTGCAGTTGAGGTTTGGAAAATATCCTGTTTGTTTTTTGAAGCAGCATCATTGTTCTTTGCACACACTGTCGTCTCTTTGTCTTAAATTGCTGTGATTCAGAGTGCACTGCTGCTGAATGAGAAGCGGATGTGATGAAAACCAGCACATCCAAAAAACAGGTCATGGTTGTCACCCAGAAAAGAGTGGAATGTTCTCTCCAGGTGAGGTTATGGGTGTAGTTTATAACTTAAAGGTGAGGTATTACCAACTGAGAGACATGTCATGTGGTGTGCCATAGCTGACAACTGAACTAAAGATTTTGAAGTATTAATATCACTCTTTCTTCTAGCCTCTTGACTCCATTATCTTGACTACTTCAACTGAAGTATTCACACATGGAGTCAAAGAAAAACTTAAAATTCCTTTTGCAGCTGAAATGTAGTTGATCATTTTGCCATGTCCTTTATTTACTGCCTCTCATTCATACTGCTTCCCTCTTCTCTTTGCATCACTTTCACACTTCTCCTTTCTAATCCTCTTCACTCTGTATGCATCTCACACCTTTTCTGTCTTCTCCTCATTGCATCCTTTTATGCAACTATTGTCACTTGTCTCTTCTAATGTCTTCATTCCTCTCTATATAATGATATGTTGCTATTCCTGTAGCATACGCCATCCCAGTCATTATGTCCCAGTCTTATCCATAAAGCTCTACTAAGCATAATTCCATTTTTCAGTCCATGTTATGACATTATTAACTGCGTCTTGAACTAAATGTTGTAGCATATTCTTGCATCTGTAGATATGTATATATTTGTTTTTTAGAATACCCATTTATTTGTAAATATGTTTTGTTCATTTCTTATGTGAACTTATTCACCCAGGATGTGCCTGCAAATCGTCCTTTGAGATCAGCTCACTAGCCTGGTAAATAAATATAAATAAATAAATAATATTGTATTTTAACAAAGAATGTTATGCTGCCAGAAATAGTTTTGGGTTGTTGGATCTTTAAAGAAACAGAGAAGGCTGTTTGCTACTGAAAGATATGACTATGAAACCAGACATCAGCAGTAACAGTTCAAAGAAGTGCTCTTACATCGCTACCTTCTCAAATTTCATAAGCGATACTTTCCTACTGAAAATTTCATATTTTGAACAATACTTTTGCAAGCCCACTTAAACTACCAGCTCAATTTTCTTATTAAAGCCTACTTGTGCTTTCTTTTAAATACTGAATCAGCTATCTACTAAAACCACCAATCCTCTTGTGCCACCAAGGTAACTTGTCAGGAAACTGGAAGTTATAGATCCAGAAGTTTGCATTGTATTTCACTGTAACTGATTAGCAGTTATGAGAGAAAAAAGTTAAAGTATACTGTGAACTATAGAAATACCTGCCATCTGTCTGCCATTCATTTTATTACAAGGAGTCATGGTACATAGGAAACTGTTGATACTTAAATGAATGAGGTAAATAGCACTGAAAAATATGAAAAATTAGACGAACTGCGCAATTTAATAACCAGAGACAAAAGTGCCAGTGTCATTAAAAATGATTAAATAAGAGACAGAAAACTTGGAGAGAATCAGTAATTTAAAGCACAAATGTCTGAAAAGTGAACAAAATCAGAACTATATAATTAAAAGAGCTTACTGAAGAAATGGAAATGTGTAAGAATGTAATTGTAGCCAAAAATAATGTGAGAATGAAATACAAAGTGAAATAGTGTTGTTGTTGTTCTTGTGTCTTTCGGCTTAGGGGTCGCCACAGTGGAACTCAGGTCTGCTAATGATTGGCAGTTGATTTTTATGTGCTGAGTTGCCAGCCCTAACGCACAACCTTCAACGAAGGTACGCCCATTCACGCATGTCTCCACGCAGAAGATGCTCTAGCTGAGAGTCGAACCGGTCAGCGTCTTACTGTGAGGCGACAACGCTACCGCAGCACCACCACCACAGATATATCCATTCTGAAATCCTTTCTTTATCAAATTAACATGTTCACTTCTTTCCAATTGTGTCTCCTGTAGCATTGCTATTTGAACTCTGTATTTCATAATATAATTAAGTATTCTTTCCTTTTTGTCTATACCTGTGAGACCATTAGCATTCTGAGATAATATGGAAAGCATTGCCATTTTGGTGAGAAGTCATTATTCCAACCTATTATAGATGGCCACTTTTTTAAAGTTCCTAATTCCAGCTTTAATGATATATACACCCTTTAGTGTTTGTAAGGCTAATCCTTTATACATTTTTTCTTATCATCAACATTGGAACCTATGTTACATTTTATAAGACTTTTTGTTTTAATTAAAACCCTGAAACAAGAAATCAAACATATCCCCCGAACTTACTAACTTAATATAAACACACATAACTATGCGTACCTTCAAAAATGTTGTTTAATCCTTCTAATAAGAACAATTGTGTCAAACAGATAGCTGCTAATACAGGCCTTAGTTAACCTGAAATTGAGGTTATCCATGCTAAGAAGAATGCTATTGCCTGTGCTTCTACTTACACTACTTGCAGACTTTCAGAAATCATTAACGTTTTGCCTTATTATCAGCTTGCCTTTATGGAAAAGTCAGAGAAACAAGATAAATGAAGTTCTCTGTTCCAGCTTGAAAGACAAGCTGAAACATTTATTGGTAAAGGAAACCTTTAATTTTATTCTGTGTTCTTATATTTACTTATTTCCACTTAAAATTTGGTATTAGACTAAGCCAAGAGTCTTAATCCAGACATTTGCCTATGCAGAAGTAAGACAAAACACATGAGCTCTACATACATTATGATCTGTGTACTTTTACACCCACCTCAACAAATCAAGATTGCAGCTTATTAACTTAAACATGATTTTGTCTAGCTTTTCTTCTCTTTTTGTACTGTAATACCACCACCGCGGATAAAGTGAAATAGTGTAATTATAGTAAAAACAATGGCATATAGAAAAACCATGAGGTATCGAACACATAAACTAGGAGCTGCATAATTAAAATTAAAGCCCTGTGCACTAGTTGTGGTTACAATTAGGATTAAAGGAAAGAGTATTTTCAGCAGATTTGCAGGTTATGTGGAAACATGACTCTTTTTCTAAGAGTATGTAATAAATCAATGAGTGTCATGCAAAACTTGTATATTACTGAAACTAAGAATGGCAAAAAAGATGAACTGTCTGTGGGTAGTATGAAACTGCAGAAGCAGAATGCAGTGTATTGCTGAAAGAGTACTGACAGCAACTGTTGATCAGAAAAGCTCATTATTAATGCCAGACATTGACATTAAGTTAGATGGAGATGAATGCAATATTTTTGGGAAATTCACTTCAGACCTCAACTGAAAAAGTGCTATCTGAGCTCATTTGGACTATCCATGTAAACAAACAAACAGAAAGAAAGAAACAAACAAAATAAAGATATAAATGAATGCATTTTGTTAGACTCTATATTTAAGGTTCTAAAGCTACAATATACTATGGACACATCAGCATGACCTTTGCATCAGCGATATCTGGTATGTGTATACAAAAATAAGAAATATAAAGATTTTGTTTTACAACACACACAGGTGATATATCTCTAATAAAGTCTTACCCCAATCAAAACTTTGCTACAAAAATCAGCCATATTCTCTTATCAACTACTTGATAAGCTATCTCTAAAACATGTTAATACACAAACTTGAATATGGTCTTAACATTTTTGGTGCTGCATTCGACTAGTAGACTGCAGAGAATGCAATATGTAGATTCATCCTTTTAGTGGACCCCTTTATACACTGCTGTGAGTTGCCTGATAAAAACAATATGGCTAACTGTACCCAACAGGGTAATACAGCTCATAAGTTCACTTATCTTGAAGATAATAAAACAAGGTTACTCCCACCTTTTAAATGGAAGCTCCATATTCAAGACAGCAGCTGTGATCTCATGATATCAAATGCTCCCATCAGTCTCAGCCTGAAATATATTGCATTTAAAATTACTGTCAGAAAAATAATCATTCTCTAGTCTGGGACCAGCCACCTGGAACCACTTGCCTATTGAAGTTAAAAGGCAGGAAATAATTAAATAATTTAAAATTACTCTGAAAACCATTGTGCAACTGCTATCGTGACAATGGCTGATCTCCCATGTCACAAAGTACATACTACAACCTAAACAGGAGTCAAGAATGTTAACAGCATGATAATAGAATCTCAATAAAATAAGGATATTGTATCCTGTGAATATACCACATATTTATATTATTGATATAATTCTCTTAAACTGTACTGTATTGACTCCAATCAATTGTACAGCTGTATTTGTATCTCACTTGTGATAAAATAAATATTGCGTACATGTTGTATATGTTTTGTATTTCCTGCTCACAGAACTCAGGTTATAGCTGAAGGGGGTCAATAGACCAATACACCAACCCTGTTAGCAAATGGTAAGTAACTAATGTATCTTTGTAAATATAGAGACGCAGCCTGTTAGACACTGCCTGTTATGGAAAAATGAATTCACAGTGTGCAGGTACAGACTTTCCTGATGATGCCTCTTAGAATGTTTATTAAGATACTTCCTCATGATATTTTCAGGAAGTTATTACTAATGCCAATCAGAGTACAGTTATTTCAGTTTACCAAGCATGCAGCAAAGAACTAAACAAACTGACTGAAAAACTACAGCATTTGTTACATATGATAATATATGTAAAAAGATGCAAATTTGTTCAATGTACTAGGATGTCTGCCAAGAGAATATCATATCAAAATGTCTCTGGATATAGCAGCAGCCATCCCAGTAACTAGAACAGTGTTGATATCACCAAAGGAGAAGAGAGCAAGAACTTAAAATCATGGAAAATATTGTTGTGATTGTTAAACAGTCACAGCCCATTGAATAGTTAATAATGGTTACAAATGTGAAGGGGTACAAGCTGAAAAACTGTACAGACCCCACAACTTGAAAAAAATGATCAAGAAACAGAGCCCTATCCATTCCCAACATTTGAAGATATTACATCAGCTATGCACAATGCCAAATACTTTTCTGTACTGCATGCTAATCAGGGGTTTTGAAAAGTAAGCTTAATGATGCAATCTCAGAGTTGTTCACTTTTAGTGTATAGATTTCTAAGGCCTTTGGTATGTCATCTGTACAAGAAGAACATCAGAGTAAATTACCAAAGACTGTGAAAGGCTTGTAATGTATATTTAATATTACTGAGGATCTGCTGGCATGGCCGCGGTGGTGCAGCGCTTAGCATTGTCGCCTCACAGCAAGAGGTTCTCCCATTCGATTCTCAGCTGGAGTGTCTTCTGTGTGTTGTCTGCATGTCCTCCCCATGGTCGAGTGACGTTTAAAGACATACAGGTAGGTGCGTGCGTGAATGGGTGTGCCTTCTTTGAAGGTTGGGTATCGGGCTGGCAACTCGGCACCGTAAAAAAATCCACAGCCAATCATTAGCAGACCGGAGTTCCGCTGTGGTGAACCCTAAACGGGAAAAGCCGAAAGACATTTTTTACTGAGGATCTGCTGTCATAGGGAGAAAATAAGCATGAAAATGGATTGCGGCTGATAGACAGGTTGAGAGATTGCAGTCTGAAATAAAACAGAAATAGGTGTCAGATGTATGTAACTAATCTAATGTATACTAACCATGTCAAAATATCAGAAGGCTTGAATCTCATTACTGAAAATATAAGAGCCATAGTGTATATCCAGATATAAAGAAGTCAAAAAGGAGATATAAGGGCACTTGATGACATTTCTAGGAGTGATATAATATTTGTCTTAGCTGAGTCAACTCTGTAGCCTAGACAGATAAAATCCTGACTTTGGCTCAGATGACCAGAGTTTGATTAATTGCATGGCTACTTGTAGAAGCTGGCTGGGGGTAAGGGGTGGAGATGTTGGTGAGTAGCTGCTAGCACCTCTCCAATCCTACTGTAAGGGAGATGGCTTTGGATTGCCACATACGAGATACCTTGTGGGAGCATTAGATGTTCATCTAGTGGAGTTTGAGCCTGCTGAACCGACACTATCAACAGTGCCATTGAACTATGTAGCGGAGAGAAACTCAGCATGCACAGACATGTTTAGGGTCATAGATAAATACTAGGTAATCTGCCTACACACCATTACAAACCTAGCCAATAAATGATATTCAGAAGTTCCCTCTAGCCTCAAGGAGAGCAACACAAGACAGACTGGGAGATTTTGAGGCTGCTGGTTTGCCATCAGAAGTTCGAAGTGGGTTCAGTCAAACCCACTTCAGTCGAAGTCCGGAGGCCGAACAGCGACAATGACAAACCCGACATTGTCAAAGTACGAATCTCGCCCCCATCTCGACCCATGATAAAGCCCATTTCGAGATTTACGGCGAGTCGTATTTTGACAATGTCCGAATTCGACATTGTCGTTTTAGTGGAGGTGGTTTGGTAATTCCACCATTCGATGGGGTCTGGTTCGACATTTTCATGGTAAACGAGGCTGCTATCCCATTATCTGTTTACATTGAAAATGTCTAGGGTGCCACTCTACTTGACATGTAGTGAAACTTTGTTCCAGAGGTGTGGGGAGGTTATATGTAAATCTTTCATTACAATGTGCCTTTTTATCTGTTGATGAAGATGTTTAGTTTCTTCATCTTAGTATCTGAGGAACCTTTTGCTCTGCAAAAAAATAGGAGGTCAAAGAGAATTGGATCTTCCATGTCTTGAAAGGCTAGACATAGATCCTCACGGAGGAGTCTATAAGAGGCCAAGTACAGACAGAATGCTGCCAGTCTATCCTGATAACTAAAATGTTGAGGTCACTGATCCTTTTGTTTATATGCCAAAGAAGTATTATATTCAGAAGTGGGACTATAAGATAAGAGTAAAGCGGAATTAAGACTTATTAGGCTCTAGAGGTGATACCTTTGGAAATCAGATGAGTCAGAAAGAAGGCTTTCCAAAGTACTGTGGAGACATGATGATCAAAAAATAAGGAAGTGTGCCTAGATCTCTTTCAACAGTTTCTGATTGGAGAATAACATATATGGTATGGAAATGATTTGTTTGCCAAAATGGATAATATTAAATTTTTGCACATTTAGTCTGAGGCCATTATCCTAGAAACAATTGTTAACATACTCAAACCCATGTTGGAGCACCTGTGAATCACTGGAAGATCAAATGAAAAATCCCAGTTTACAGTCATCTGCAAACTTGAATAACCATACACCACAAGTGTTTGCCTGAAGGTCTGAGAAACAGATGCCAAACAGAAGCTAGGGGGCAGTCACTGTGGTCTATGTTACACAACTGGTAATGTTTTTGTTTTTAGAAGAGAAACCTCCAACAATAATCCCATGGGTTTTGTCAGTCAACCAGTTAGTTATACAGCACAAAACATAAGGATTTATATTCAGATTTACAAGGCTATCAATAATGCCTGTTTAAGAATAGTGCCAAATGCCTTGACTAGATCCAGACAAGCTATATGTACTGTGTAACTACCATCCATTGCTTTGGTGACTTTGTCAAAGAAATTAATGAGGTTAAAGAGGCAGAACCTTCTTTAACAAAACCAAATTGATAAGGGTCCGTTGTTAAGAGATTTTCAATTTTCAGACTAAGTTCAGAAATAATATATTTACATTATGAGGCTAGTGAGACTAATGGGAGTATAGTTACCAGTGTTCATTGCTGGACTACCCTTGTGCAGTGGCATTACAATGTCTGTTTTCCAGGCTTTGGGAATCTAATCAATCGAGAGGCTTAGATTAAAGTGGTCAAGTAGTAGTTCAGATAAGCTTATTTGACACTGATAATTAGGCAACCTGGTATGTTGTCAGAGTACATGGATGAGATATTTTTAACTTTTGAGACGACTGTGGGGACTTGTTCCATAGTAATTAAAGGGGGGTGGCTGGGACTGTGAAATCTGGGGAATAGCTATTACTGTGGGTGGGTAAAAGTTGCACTAAATTTCTCAGCTAGGATATTAGCTATTTCATTTGAGTCGGTGTGGACAGTATTAATGTGGACTAGCTGCAAACATTATTGGGTGTTAGTTCTTGACTATCTGAGATTGATAAGGAAGATTTGTAATTATTTTTTCATTTTAGTACCTATTTTAATTTCATATTCACATTTGAGCTTCCTAATGGTTTCCCTAGGCTCTTTACTAGTTTACTTAAGTGTGCTCTTGAGGTAGAAAGAAAAGAGTCCTCTTAAAAGCATTAAGTAATTTATTTCCCTTATTGTATAATTTATTTAAATTGGAATTCCACCACAGTGGTTTGTTTTTAAAATTCTCATTATATTTGGTGCAAATAGGGACTGCCTTGTCAATTCAACTATTTAAATGGGAGTAGAAGTCAGAGACATTGGCAATGGCTTTAGCAATGTTCATAAGTTTTTAGGTAAGTACGAGGCTAGCTGCCCTTGTGGGCCATTTTAGCCTAGCCAATTTCCCTTTCAAAGGTGAGAACCAAACCATGTATTTTGTGACTGTCAGGTAAATACCTTACCCATTAGTTCAGCCCCCACTGTGTGTACTTCCCAAAAACCTGGAAAGTAACCGAAGAAGGTTTGCTTTTAAGAAGTCCCTAAACACAGTGGTATTTGCAGTGAAAGTACCATGCCTAGGGAGACAGCGATTGTACAGCCTGGAGGAGCTGCTCAAGGGGGAGGGGATGTTTACAGAGGGATAGGGCAGGCTTCTCCTCAGCACCAGCAAGTTGACCTACACCCTACCACCCAACTTTTGCTGCGGTATGGATGGCTGTCTGTGCAGGAATTAATTGTTGGTAATGTTCTCACCAAAATGGGAATGCTTGGCCCTCTAAATGAATGGTCCAGCTGGGTGTACGTAAAAGAGCCATCCAATAACCTCATGAGGAAAGTAATATATATATATATATATACACACACACACACACACACACACACACACACACACACACACACACACACACACATCACACATATATATATATATATATATATATATGGTTCCCTATCAGAAGCCTGAAACACTATAAGCCTGAAAATCAAAATCCTGAAAACTATAGACTGAAAGTTCAAAATCCTGAAAGACCAAAATCCTGAAACTCAAACTCCTGAAAACACAAAATGGACATACTGACGTCATTGTGGCTTTGCTATTGTTAGCCCTGTGGTGTTGGGTCATGCGTTGGGTTCAGGTAAGTGTCTTGTTGGTTTTATGTTAGGGTTAGGCGGTTTAAGTGAGTTAGGGCAGGTTAGGCATGTATGCAATAGTGACAAATATTGGGGTTAGGGCGGTTTAAGTGAGTTAGGGTTAGGCGGGTCAGGTGAGTGTGCGATAGTGACGGACCTTAGGGTTAGGGTTAGGGTCAGGGTCAGTTGGTAGATATTAGTGTCTTTATAGTGACATATTAGCAATATTTGTGGTTTCAGGATTTTGGTCTTTCAGGATTTTGAACTTTCAGTCTATAGTTTTCAGGATTTTGATTTTCAGGCTTATAGTGTTTCAGGCTTCTGATAGGGAACCATATGTATATATATATATATATATATATATATATATATTTATATATATTTTTTTCAGTATTTCAGAAAGTCATTACACAAAGTACATACTAGATTACAAAGAATGCTGATTTTCTTCAGAAACTAGGCAAGCAAATGCATATTACAGATTTGCTGAGCTCAGGCTCTATAAAGG
>NC_056745.1:233848335-233935835 GCF_019279795.1 Protopterus annectens
CCCTTTAGGGGATGAGAGAGGGGTAAAGTTAGCACTGAACCTATTTGCCAGGATGTTCGCAATATCAGTTGGTTCTGTATATTTAGCACCATTGTGCTGTAACTCAGAGCAGATCTGAGTGTTGCCATTGAGATTCTTGACATAGCTATAGAATGCTTTGTGGTTGTGTTTAGAATCAGTGGTGATTTTGTTTTCGTAACTAGCTTTGGAGGATTTTATGAGGGATCTCAACTTCTTATTGAGGCTGACCACGGAGTTCCTCCAATCATGGGATTTTACTCTTTTTTGCAACAGTTTCTTTCTTCTGTTGTAGAGTTTGTTTATAGCAGGGGACCATCAGATTGGCTTCCTTTATTTGGAGGATAGCATCTTAGTTCTGTTAGCAATTGCACGATCCATGCACTCATGTAAGTGCTTATAAAGTGCAATTGTATAGGATTCAGCAGTCGTATCTCTATTGTCCATCAACATGGGTGTCGTGAAGTTTGCCACTTCTGCCTTAAGAAGAGTGAAGTTGGCTTTGGAGAAATTTTTTATGGTGGTTTCCCTAATGGGGGGTGGGGGTGGGATGTGGATGTCAAGGGTGATTTGCTTGTGGTAGGAACTGATCAACGAGGAATTGACCTCTGGTGTGGAACACCAGTTGCCCATGTTGATAATGACCAGGTCTAGGATATTGCTTCCCCTGGTGGGGGTGTGGATAAGTTGATCCAAGGCATTGGAATTTATGAAGTCCAGAAAACGTTGAGCACAAGAGTTGGTACATGAGTAGTTTTCCCAGTTAATGGTGGGGTAGTTGAAATTGCCCATTATTAGGGTGCTAGGTTGTACCCTAATATTTTCCAGTGTATCAAGAAATGAGGAGTGGAAATCCTGGGGCATGGTGGGAGATCTGTAGCAAGCTACAATTTGCATTGCGGTCTTGCCCAGAGTTAGTTGCACTTGGATAATTTCACATACATTATGCTGAGCAACTAGCCTGGAGTTGTGGGTATCCTTAATCAATATGGACACGCCTCTGCCTTTAGTGCTTCGGTCCAAGTTAGGTGGCCAAAAGGTGTGGTATGAATTATAGCCTGGCAATGCAGGGATGCTCTCTGGAGCCTTGAACAAGGTCTCTGTCACTCCACAGATGTCGAAGTTCCCATTTTAAGGAGTGCCTCGAGTGAGTGCATTTTAAGGTTTAGACTTCTAGCATTGAGTAGCATTACCCTCAGATTTTGCTTGCTTGTACTTGTTATGGTGGTGAGTTTGTCATTTGAATCTTGTTTAAAAAAGGCACTATAGGGGTGGCAAGAGCCTTAACCAGTATCCGGAATCCCAAGGGCGACAGGTACAGGCCATCTCTGGCAAAGCATCGTGGTTTGTCGATCATGTCATCCCAGGCAGACAGATACTGGATCTCCTTAGAATGACACCAGAAGCTTAGCCAATTGTTGAAGTCAATCATTTTGTCCTTGTACTGTGGTATAATTCTGGGTAATGGAAGGATGCTACTCAGGGTTAGGGTCATACCTGCCTGGGCTACAAGATCAGAAAGCTCCTCCATGTCTCTTTTCATGTAGTCCAGGGAGGTACATCTCAGGTCATTCACACCAACATGGGCAATGACAGAGTCATATTTGTACTTGCTGTGGAGTGACCTGAGTGCATGCGTTATGTGGCGGATCCTGGCACCTGACAGGCAGCTGACAATGGACTTTCTCCTTGTTTAGCCTGGTGAGTGGAACATCGGTGTGCCTGACTACAGAGTCACCTATGACTAGAGTGTTAGGTACATTGTTATGCCTTATGGGCTGTGGTTGAGTGTCACGCTGAGTTTGTGGGCTATGTGTCACTTGGTTTGTGTTGGGGGTGGAGGTTACTTGCGTTTCTGCTTTGGAGGTCCCTGTTGCTTGGGTAGATTTTTTTTGAGAGCCTCCACGAATGTAGGTGTGTGTTTTGGTGGTGTAGGTTTGAGGGACTATGTGATGAGTGTGGTGTGGTACAAGTGTTTACCTTCTCCTCTTGACTGTCTAGTCCAGTCTTAGGTGAAGAGAACTTTGCTTCCAGTTTGGTTATATAAGTGCATCTCTCCCAGGTTGTAGTGCTGGGAGGTAGGAAGAGAGGGTTGTCTGTGTACATGAGGCAATTGCTGCATTGCCCCAAGATGCCCAGATTCATCAGGTAGAAAGGAGAAAACACCAGGAGCTGACCCTTAGACATGCCTGGATAGGTGCTTATTTATTAAGTACTAAAAACTGTTTTCCTCTAGACAAGTGAGGAAAGTTGACTGCTGTAGTAATTTGTAGCTTATTTAGTGCTTACAATGAGTTATGAACAAGTGCTGAGCTGAAAGAAACAGATCTGAGTGCTGAAACTAGAAAACTGGCTAGTTCGAAGAAACAAAATTAAGCTAGAAGGCTTCCCTCCAACACAGAAAGGCTTGGGGGCTCAGAAGCTTGCAAACAGTCCTGGATACAGCAAATCTGTATCTGGACTAGACAACTTATAGGAAAGGCAGGAAACAAGCTTAGAAATTTTTTTTTTTTTTTTTTTTTTTTTAGCCATGTTTTAGTCTTTTCTGACCTCATTAGTACAGCATAAGTGGATTGTTTAGCTCTATGTTAGAAACACAGAAATTAAAATACAGTTTGATGTCCATAAATATTACAGTGCCTGTATAATATCCCAAACAACATCCAAAACAAAGGGTTAAAATGTCATACAGGCAAACCATTCAGTAGAAATTGCAAAAGAGACTCAGCCAAGTTACAGTCTTCACTGTGTAATACCTTAAACCTCCAGTAATGGAGACCTAAGTAATATATGCCAATGACCCCTTATGGACCTACAGTGTTTCAGCTGCATGGCTTCTGAATGCCCATGAGTTTTTACATCTTAAGTCTTCATGGATACATTCTGGAATAGTGAAAGGAATTCATGGAAACCAAAAGGCAGGACCCCATAATGGCAGTGTCCATCAGATGTAAAGCATGTCAGTTTTTTTCCTTAGGTTCTAGAGCTAGTTGATTTGCCAGTAGACTCCTGCTAAGTTCAAAGTGGTCAGAAACATAGGCTTGCCCACTTTTTTACATTTGGTTTGTCCACTCTGGACATGGCATATAAATCAAATTTAGACATACCAAAAGTGATCAATGCAATAGTGTAGTAGATACAACAACGAACCACAGCAACACTATGTAAGTCCTGAAGGAAGATACACACTCCACAAGCTATAATACGTCCTGGTTTAATGAAAAAACATATTTATTTTAGGGTTAAATTATTTATTTGGATTTTATATATAGGCATTTGTCATGAAATAGAGTAAACTGATTGAAGCGTATATTAGTTGATTGTTATGATGTCATCACATATATATTATTTATATGTTTATATTCTTATATTTTCATATATATTTTATATTTTTAAATCTTTTATATTTTTAAGTACATGGAATGTGAGATACAAGTGGGTAGTTATGTATCAGTGGCAATGAGCATGATAAAGAAGAGTTCAGTATTATTTATTATATTTTTATATATTTATATTTTTATTTTTATTATTATGAGTGTACGGATAAGGAGAACGCATCGTGTTACATATGGATACTATAAGGGAAGTATCTCTTTAATAAGACTCACTGTGTTGGCGCCAAAAAATGTATAAATCAGTATTGTTAATTGTTTCATTGATTCTGATGAAGTCCACATGCTGGGTGGATGAAAGCGCTAAATCCGTTTTGTAATTGTTGACTTTTTTTCTGTCCATTTGTTGAATGTTTTTTCATTAAACCAGGACGTATTATAGCTTGTGGAGTGTGCAAATTTAGACATGCTATCAAATATTCTGTAGTCATTGCCAAACCTTTTAGGTCTATCAGATTTGGGGCCTAGTACAATGGGGTTATTTTACTCTTTTAGGGTTCTTTTAAGACCCCATATTGAAATATTTTCTGTACTTATATTTTAACTGTTTGGCACTGGAATTCTGATATTTACTTATTTACTTCCTTATCAGGTAGGGTTTCCAGTTTCTACATTGTGCTGAATTAAACAGGCTTTGATAGGCACCTTAGAAAATATGTCTTTATTTCTTACATGGAGGAGCTCTCTGATCACGTAGCCCAGGCCAGTATGACCCTGACCCTGAGTAGCATCCTGCCCTCACCAAGAATGATACCACGGTATAAAGAAAAAAATATCAATTTCAACAACTGGCTAAGCTTCTGGTGTCATTCAAAGGGGATCCAGTGTCTGTCAGCCGGGGATGACATGCTCGACAAGCCATGCTGCTTTGCCTGAGTAGGCTTGCACCTGTCACTCCTAGGCTTTTGAATATTGGCCAAGGCTCTTGCCACCCCCATAGTACCTTTTTTAGGTAAGGCTCAAAATACAAACCCACACCCATAGGTGTCAGTGTCATTCAACAAAACATGCATCTGTTGTAAATACAAACCCTTATCCAAAATCACAATACCCCCATCTTTATCAGCGGGTTGAATCTCAATCGAGTTTACTCTTTTTGAATGACACTCACATCTATCAGAATGTTACTTTGGCAGTCGTGAAAAGTATTATAGACAAGGTTTCATTTTTAGTTTTTGATTTATTGATTACTGGCATAATCAATGAACAATTATTTGCCTATTTCACTATGGACTGTCCTACTATTCCCATAGTTTATGGACTACCTAACATTCATAAAAGTTTACTTAACCCACCCAAGTGCCCTGTCGTATCTAGTAGGGGATGGGTGACTGAACCCCTCTCGATATTCATAGAGAAGAACCTACATCCAATTTTGGAGGGTTGTGATAGTGTGCTCAAGGACTCAAAGACGTTTCTGGAAATATTGAAATTGAAATGGACCGATGAATATTCGGACTGCATTTTTGTGACAATGGACATTGAGTCACTTTTTACTGTCACTTTTTACTGTCATCCCCAATGAATGGGGGATAGACAATGTAAGAGAATTGTTAGCAGCTGTGAACATTACCAGGGCTAAATGTGGTTTGATTTGTGCACTGCTACACATCATATTAACCAAAAATGTGTTTCTTTTTGGCAGTGATTATTATATACAGAAGGTTGGCGTGGCTATGGGCACAGCTTGTGCCAATAGCTACGCCAACCTCTCACTAGTACAATGGGAACGGACATATGTATTATCCCATGAAGTGTATAGTAGATGTATTCGTTGGTATACGAGGTTTGTGGATGACATTTTTTTGTTATGGCATGACACTGAAGCCATTTTGAACAATTTTATATCTTACCTAAATGCAAACACAACTTTCCTGAGATTCACTTGTAAATACTCTTCTAATAAAATAGATTTTTTGGATGTTCATGTGAACAAGGATCATCTCAATTAAATTGAGACTAGCCTATACAGAAAGCCCATGAGAAGAAATAATTTTCTTCACAATACTAGCATGCACCCCAATCACACCAAGCGGAATATTGTTAAGGGACAAGTGTTCAGAGCCATGAAGTTATACAATAATGATGCAGACTTACATGAGGCACTACACACACTGAAGTGTGATTTTCTTGAGAAAGGATATGATGCACAGATGATAGATAGGTATATCAATGAAGGATGGGGTTAGAGAGATGGACAGTGTAAACCATATTTCAGTGAATCAACAGAGACATCTCTAGACCAGAACATAGGAGATAATATTACAGTAATGAGACATAGTGTAGTAGATAATACTTTGAGAATGCCACTAACATTTGCAAGTAACATTAATAAGATATGTGAAGTTATTAGTAGGCATTGGAGTATTCTTTCCACTCGTGATAGACTTGATGGCATCATTTGACCCAAACCAAGTTTTTCATTTAAAAACAATAGAACTTTGAAGAGTCACCTATGTTATAAAACTGATTCATTTGGTATCCCCAATAAATCTGATAAACATGGTACTTATCCATGCAGAGGTTGTGCAGCCTGCACGTACATTCATGTTGGTAGAAGTTTTACACATCCAGATGAAGGTTTTAGTTTTCATAGCAATCATTACGCTGATTGTAAAACAGCAAATGTGGTATATTTTGCTTATTGCACAATCTGTTTTAGTTATTATATTGGTAAAACAAGCAGATGTTTCAAAGACAGAATTTTAGAACACTATAGGGATATCAGGAACCATAATGAGAGTAGTGCTATTGATTTGCACAACATGAACGCTGGATATAATCATAATTTTAAGTTCCTTGTTCTACAAATTTTGTCTGAGAAATTAAGGGATGGCAATTTGGTCAATGACACTGAGGCAGCCGAACAGGAATGGATCATGTTTTACAATGCAGATAAAAAACGGGTTTAAATAACATGGTCTGATTGAAACCATTCTTGAGAGCTAGACCCTTAAAACATTGACCATTATGTGTTTAGCCACCAAGGTCTGTTTTGATCAACATTCATTCCAAGAGTGTGAGGTGCGTTTTTAATACATAATTATTAGTGATATAATTTTTGATACATATTGAATTGTGCAGATTCACATACATATGTTAAATTCTCTAACTTATATTTATTTTAATAATGGAAATATGCATATAGTTTTTATATTTAGGTATATATATATATATATATATATATATATATATATATATATATATATATATATATATTGGTCCTATCGATCATTTTATATAAATACAGAGTATAACATAATAATATACATTTCTACGTGATTAGTATGAGTTAGATGTTTTAGGAAGTTGTATTTTAAAAGTTTAATTGGTTTTAATTGTTTTATTGTTTGCTCTATATAAGGGCATGTATATCTTTGTAAGATGTCTGAAGAAGGGGTTATTTCCCTGAAAGCACTTACCCTTTCCTGTTTTGTTTCATTAAATACTTCTTGCCGTGGTACAGCTGGCGTTTTTCTTTGCTGTAGTACAGAAAAGAGTAAAATCCCAAGAAGGGAAGACATCCTTGATCAGTATCAGCAAGAAACTACGATCCCTCATAAAATCATCCAAGGCTAGCTTTGAAAGAAAAATTGCCAAAGACTCCAAAGATAACCACAAGGCATTCTTTAGCTATGTCAAGAATTTAAGTGGCAATTCTCAGATCTGCTCGGAGTTAGTGCAGAGTGGCACAAAATAAACTGAACCAATCGACATTGCCAACATCCTGGCAGACAGGTTCAGTACAAACTTCACCCCCAAAAGGGCCCATATCCATACCAGAAGAATATAGTGCCCCTGAAATCACAGACACTCAGGTTAAAACAGCCCTCTCCAAAGCCAAAAACACAGTGTCCCAGGCTGCATCCTACATGAGCTCCAAGATTAACTAACCCCTCACCTAAACACACTGTTCAAACTCAGCCTCTCCACAGGCTATATGCCCACAGAGTGGCACACAGCAATGGTTATTCCTCTCCACAAAGGTGGAGCCACAACAGACCCCAGGAACTATCACCCTATAAGCCTGACTAGCTTGGTTTGTAAGGCTATGGAGTGCATCATCATGGATCTCATTAACAGAGACATTGGGAACCTCCAAACACCAGACCCTACCCAGTTCAGCTTTGTTAAGGGCAGATCATCCCTCCTAAACCTGGTCAACTTCTTTGAGACAGTTACCAAGGCTATAAATGAGGGAAAGGTGGTCCACACAGCCTACTTAGACCTCACAAAGGCCTTTGACACCATTCCCCATTCAGGTATTATAGACAAGCTCACTAGCCTGAACATAAACCCCTACGTCACGAGATGTGTTG
The DNA here is from genome assembly GCF_019279795.1 of Protopterus annectens. Taxonomy (NCBI): domain Eukaryota; kingdom Metazoa; phylum Chordata; order Ceratodontiformes; family Protopteridae; genus Protopterus; species Protopterus annectens. The sequence continues at coordinate 233,856,065 of NC_056745.1, forward strand.
CCAGCTGGCTCACGGACAGAACCCACATGGTAAGAGTAGTGGGTGCTAGGTCTGACTCTAAACCGGTTACAAGTGGCGTTCCCCAGGGCTCAGTCCTAGGACCCCTCCTGTTCAGCATATACTTCTTTGAGGTGCAGGCAAGCACAGGAGGACTATGGTTGACCAATGACCACGTTCACTGATGACTGTAAACTAGGGGCTATAATTGACTCTCCAGCTGACAGAGACATCCTCCAAAAGGGTCTCACTGAGACAGATACCTGGTGTCAAAACCATGGTCTCAAGCTAAATGCCAAAAAGTGCATAGTCATCCCCTTTGGAACAGTACCCACAAACTACCACATAGGTGGTAGCCCCCTAAATACGGAAGACATAATAAGGGATCTGGGGACCCAAGTAAATAGTAACCTCTCCTTTGATAATCACATTGCCAAAGTGGTTAGAAAATCCTTCTATATGGCCCACCTAATCACAAAAGGGTTTGCATCCTGATCAAAAGAGGTCATTGTGCCCCTCTATGCATCACTCATCAGACCCACCATAGAGTACAACGCCCTATTTGGGATGTACCTTACAAGACACCTGCAACAGCTGGAAAGACCATAGAAGTACCTCACCAAGAGGATCACTGGCTTCAAACAGATGCCCAATGCAGCTCGACTGAGGAAACTCCAGCTGTACTCGGTTGCTTACTGCCTTCTCAGAGGTGATCTCTGCCTGACATACAAGGTCATGTCCAACCCAGAATTGATGGACATATCCACCTAAAGAAAACCATATCCCCTCGAGCCACACGCTCTAATGATCTAAACCTCACCACAACAATAAATAGGACGTGCTGGAGGGATAGATTCCTGTCCCAGAGACTTCCCATGCTCTGGAACAAGATTCCAATCTACATTAGGCAGAGCTCCTTTCCAAACCTCTTCAACTAGTGGATGGGAAATAGAAAGTTTACCCCAGGGATCACTTCAATGGATCTGCTGGGCAGAGGCACAGGGAACTAATCTAAGGGTCGCGGCAAGAGCCAACACATTCCAGCTAGGCTTATAAATGCCTTTGGGCAGATAGCCTAGTACCTACCTATGAACCTAGTACAAATTCACGTACCTCTTGCTAGTGAAACATTGACAATGCCTCATCTATTCTGACATAAGCATATGTTGCATAGCTCTTAAGTTCCTCTGCAAGCATTCTTGCTTGACAAAATTTATTTTTCCTCCAAGACTTCAGAACATTTATGTGATATAACTGTTTTGCTTTCTTCTTTCTAGTTGTCTCAGCGTATAATTTTAAGGTATCATTCATTTGACTGAAAACTCAAAATATTGAAAGTCAAAATACTGAATACACAAAATATTGAGAAGGGGAATTTGCCCTTTCCTCATTATTGTGTGATCCCAGAGTTAGTATATATAATTAGCAAGGGGTGTGAGGTGTACAGTCCCCCCCACACACACACACACACACACAAATGGGGAGTTCAGGGATTCTGAGTTGCTGATATTATGAAATATAGCCATAATTTTGCTTCAGTTTCTTTTTTTGATATTTAAAAGGTCCTTGCCACTTTGTAAGGAACTTGTTTTCAGCAGTGGACATTAATATACATAGCTCTTTACTAGTTTGAATTCTCTGAGGCAAACATTGTTGTTATGTGCTCTCTGTTATGTTTCTTTTGCTCTTTCCATAGGTTCTTCTGTGAAATCACAAACATCCTCAATCCCCATGTGAATTAAGGAATGTATATTATTTCCTGTATTTCCACAAGATTCCATCAATCTGTCCCATATCACATTCCTGCCTATTGGATTGTCTCCATCAGAGCTGGAAGCCTCCCTCTTGCTGCTATGAAAGCATAGGACATCTGAACATTCTCCTACTGCCTTGTAAATCCTACTACTCACAATTCAGCCACATACGCTCACTGCTGACATTCCACGAGTCTGTCTAGGTCATGTTGTAACAATAAACTCTCCTTCTCCTCTGACACGGTCTGCTGCATGACATTCTCTGCATCAATTCATGACTACATCTTGTCCTCTGCCAGAGGAATACAGCATTTTACAGTAGAACTTCATGACATCTCCTATCATCAGCCCCTTCCAAGTTCAACATCTGGATTAATGTCTTGTCATTAAAATCACTGTCATCAAGCACATTTATAATTACTTCAGATAATGTCCTATTTTGAACAGATGTTCTGCCCTCTGGCTCAGCCTGCAACCCCACACTGTCTTCTTCCTCAGCCATAGTGTCTCCTTCCCAGTCATGCTTGCTCCAGACGTAGATGGCATGCATTGAAAACAGTACAGCAATTTCCTTGGTGCTCTGACCTAATGTCTCCTAGTCAGTATGAATACTACCTCAGGTTTCGCCTAAAACTATTCCTTACACAGGGATGATATGATACCATTCATCAGTCCCACACAGGTTTCACATTTTAGTCTACTTGTAGTTTCCAATACTTTTATTCTGAAGAATTAAGGTGTGCCAAACATGCAGTGCTACGCATGGGAAATCATGCCTTAGATGTTGCATAAAACCTTTAAATCAGTGAAACCACTGTGTTTCTTGCTGGATCAATAAAATGGCCATGATGAGAATCAGTGGGAAATATCTGTGCTAGAAGAAAAAGGTTTAATGAATTTACTATGCTGTACAAAAACTGTGTGGTCTGTGGACAAAAGGGCATAGGCCTTCTTGGCATAGGCCTTCTTACTATAATAAGGCACAATCCAGAAGACTGTGAAAGTGTCAACTATTTAGACTTAACTTTGCTAGGTTAGTCAGCAATACTTGTTGTAACCAAGATGCATAAGAAATAAATGTTTTACAGCTTCTTATAGGGGGTCCATCTGTAACCTCCTGGTCTTATGTGTTCCCTTCCTTTTGATGAATTTTTACATGGGTAATAAGCCTTTCTGGAACCTGCATGTAATTTGATTTGCCTGTTTTTTAAAAGGGATTATAACATAGGTTCATAGCTGTATACTAGGCTAATGTCCCTGGAGCCTTTACAAGCCTAGCCCATAGATGTGCCCTGGCATCATGCCACCTGATGTTAGTTCCCATTGCCTCTATCATGTAGAGCCACTGGAGCAATCCCCGGGGTGAACTTTCCATTTCCCATCCACTCAAGATTTCTCTTGAAGACGGCCAGTGAGGTGCTCTGCTTGACATGTATGGGAAGTCTATTCCAGAGCATGGGTAGTCCCTGGATTATGAACTTGTCCCTCCAGCATGTTCTGTTGATTGTAGTAATGAGGATGAGGTCTCTGGAGCATGTGGTGCGGAGGGATTGGAATTTCTTTAGATGTAGCATTTCTAACAGAGCTGGGTCAGACATGGCTTTGTAAGTCAAGCAGAGATTGCCTCTTAGTAGACGATATGAGACAGAGAATAGCTGGAGTTTTTTGAGTCTGTCCGTGTTGGGCATGTGTTTAAGGCCTAGGATCCTCTTCGTGAGGTACTTTTGTGGCCTTTCCAGCTGATACATATGCCTAGTGAGGTGCATGCCAAATGGGGCATTATACTCGATAACTGGCCTAATGAGTGAAGAGTAGAGACCTCTTTCTTCCTGGATGCAAAACCCCTTGGTAATGAGATGTGCCACATAGAAGGACTTTCAGGAAATGTGGTGGTCGAAGGAGAGGTTGCTGTCAACCTGTGTCCCCATATCTCTTGTAACGCCTTCAGTGTTCAGTGGGCTCTCATCGATGTGGTAATTAGTGGGAACTGAGTTTTTCCCAAAGGGGATGATGACGCATTTTTTGTCATTAAGCTTAAGGCCATGGTTTTAACACACATTGGTCTCTGTGAGGCCTTTCTGTAGGATGTCTACATCACCTAGGGAGTTAATAATGGCTCCCAGCTTGAAGTCTGTGAACGTGGTCAGCAAGAGTCCCTCTGTGTTGGCTTGGACTTCTGAGAAGTAGATGCAAAACAGGAGAGCATCCAGGACTGATCCATGTGGGACTCCACTTGTGACTGGTCAGCAGTCTGACTTGGAGTCTACTACTTTCACACTGTGGGTTCTATCTGTGAGCCAATTTTCAACCCACCTAGTGATATAGGGGTTGATGCCTAGTTTGGTGAGTTTATCAATAATTCCTGAGTGGGGAATGGTATCAAAGGCCTTGGCCAGATCAAGGTAGGCTGTATGAACTGCCTTGCCCTCATCCACAGCTCTGGTGACTGACTCAAAGAAGTCAACCAGGTTGAGCAGGCATGGTAGGTATTATGAACATAGCGATGTAGGAGCAATCCTAGGCAAGTGAACACAAGGACCATAATTTGCCTAGCCATATATGCTTTTATGTAGACACACTTAAAAGTCTGTGCTTCCCTTTTTAAGCACTTAACAGTGCTCACCTCCCAAATTGAGCAGGGCTGTACATGGCAATGCTGGTGTAAATTTATGTATACCCATCCAAGTATCAAAATGAGCTTTAAAGGTAGTCAAAGTAATATTTTGTTTGGCTTGTAGTGGTTACTTATTCCACAGATTAGGTACACATTGAGCTAGGAACATATCTAACTTATCCCTTTGTCCTCTGGGCTACTTTGTTTACCTGGCTGTACACAGAGGTTTTAGATCCAGAGTATGGGCACTTACAGAGCTACTGGTTTTGCAAAGAATCAGGAGGTCAAACAGGTCTGAGTCTTTCATGGCTGGAAAAGTAAGGCACAGGTCTCCTAAACAGAGCTGTGGTAATCTGTTGGGATAATTGAAAGATTTAAGGCCTTTAATTTTCTTGGTAAGGTATCTTTGGTGTTTTTTAGCTGAGTGACATACTTCAACCTATACATACTAAAGGATGCATTGTATTCAATGATGGGTCAGAATGTCTACCCGAAGGCCTGTGTGAAACCAAGGCATGAATTGTTGGGAAGAAAACAACTTTGTTAAAGATGAGGTGAGCACCTAGGTAAGTTATATTTTGTTACTAAATAAAGTCTTTATTTATTTATTTTATTTATCCTTTGTTGACTAGGTTAGTTCCACTTGGCTAGTAGCCTCATTTCAGGGAAGAGGTAGTATTTATATTACTAGGTAAACTATGCCAGGGCATCAGGGACCCTTCCATACTTTTTACGATAGGTGCCATAGGATCTTTTACATTCACCTGAGCTACCATAAACTCAAGCAGATGGAACCTTAGCTTAACATCTCATCCGAAGGACAACATACTCAGGAGAGTAGCAACCCCCTTATGCTGCACTGCAGTGTCAGTAAAAAGAAGTTATCTACCTACCATAATGTTCTATGTTAGTTGTCTTCATCTCGCCTTCTTTCTTGCTGGTTGGGGATCGGCTCCGACTCGGCCATCTTCTGTAGCTCAAGAGCTGTTTACTGGCTCGAGGCTACCCCTTATCCCATGATGCCTAGAGCTAGCTACCCAGATCTCGTTTGTAATAGCTAACCCCAGACATAGCCAGAGAATCAACCTGTCCAAACAAACAGGTTGAGCACACCTGTCATACTCCCTAAGTCAGTAGAGGAAATAAACCAGAGAACACTCAGCCAGTGAAACCAAAACTCCTCTCGATCCAATAGGACAGGGGGATTGAGGGTGGGATGCAAGAAAGAAGGCAAGATGAAGACAACTAACATGGAACATTATGGTAGGTACATAACTTCTTTATGTTAAGTTGTCTATCTCACCTTCGTTCTTGCTGGTTGGGACAGTGTCCCTAGCACCTACAATCCTGGGTGGCTCATTGGAACAGACTCTTCAGAACAGTGGAACCAAAGTCAGCTCTGCTCCTGGAGACCATATCTAGCTTGTAATGAGAAATAAAGGTATGAGGATTTTCCCAAGTAGCAGCTGCACAGACAGAATCCATGGGCAACCTAGATTGGAAGGCTACAGAGGTGGCCAAAGCCCTAGTAGAATGACCTTTTGGTTTGATAGGCAACTCTTTGTTTCTCAATTGATAAATGAAAGTAATAATGTGAGACAACCACCTGGATAAGGTCACTTTGGAAACTGGAAGACCTTGTTTTCCCAGAGCATAGAAAAGGAATAGTTGGTCCGACTTCCTTATATCCTTCGTCCTATGCAGGTAAAAACGCAGTTGTCTATGAACATCCAATTGATGTAATTTGTATTCTGCCTTGTTGGTGTGGTTGGGAAAAAACACAGGTAGGTCTATAGATTGGTTTAAATTATTTTCTGAGCAGACTTTCGGAAGGAAAGAGGGATTAGTCCTCAGAACAACCCTGTCCTTATGAAAAACTAAGTATGGAGGACGGACACATAGTGCCTGAAGTTCAGAGACGCGTCTGGCTGAAGTAATAGCTACCAGAAAGAGAGTTTTCCAAGATAGAAACTTAATGGAGCAGAACACTGCAGGTTCAAAAGGGGGCAAAATTAAGGAGGTTAGTACCAAATTAAGGTCCCAAGGAGGAGGGAGATCTCTCACTGGGGGTCTAAGGAGAGTAGTCCCTCTTAGAAAAGCTTTACATAGCTTATGAGACATGATGTTTGCATTAGAGAAATCAACATGAAAGTTTGAAATGGCCACTAATTGAACCCTGACTGTAGCAGAAGCGGACCCAGAATGAAAAAGTTCTGCTAGGAACTCCAAGATTTCGTGGACTGGGGCTGAAAGGGGATCTATGTTCCTAGCCTCTGCCCAACAAGAAAAACGCTTCCATTTGCTAGAATAAGTCCTTCTAGTGGCGGACTTGTGAGAGGAGACAATAATTTCATGTACGGCCGGGGAAATGCTGGGAAGCCTGGCTAAGGTTGGAAGTGGAGCAACCAAGCTGTGAGCTGGAGTGTTTGGTGGGATTGATGCAGCCCGCCGGATTGATGAATCAGTAGGTCTGGAATCGGATCCAGAGTCCAGGGCTGATCGAGAAGGTAATGGTGCAGGAATGGAAACCATATCTGCTGAGGCCAGTAGGGGGCAATGAGGATCATTTTGCAACCCAACGATATTGCTTTCTGTATGAGTATCGTTATCAGGGGAAATGGAGGGAAGGCATAAAGAAGTCCCTGAGGCCAATCGTGGACTACAGCGTCTCTGGGTGTGTGACCTGGAAGTGGAAGAAGGGAGAAGTAGTTGCTGCATTTGCTGTTGAAGGGGGTAGCAAAAAGATCGCAGCAAGGCTGTCCCCATTTGCGGAAGATCAGATCTGCAACTACCTGATTCAGAGACCACTCGTGAGGCATGAGAATAGCTCTGTTGAGCCTGTCCGCTATGACGTTGGACCTCCCAGGGATGTGCGCCGCAATCAGAAATCGTTGGGAGGAAATCGCTCACTGCCAGAGTCTGAGTGCTTCTCGACATAGGGGGTAGGACCTGGTTCCGCCCTGCTTGCTGATGTACCACACCACTGACATGTTGTCCGTTTGAATTGCAATGGTCCCAGAAGGGAGAGAGTCCTGAAGAGCTTGCAACGCTAGGAGCACGGCTCTCATTTCTAGGACGTTTATATGCAGATGGTACTCGTGAGGTTGCCAAGTGTCTTGGACTGTCCTGCCCTGATAATGCCCCCCCACCCTATCAAGGAGGCATCTGTGGTCACTGTGGCCACCGGAGGGGGCGGAATGAAGGGTCTGCCCTTGAATCACTAGTGGGGAGACCATCCACCAGGAAAGGTGGCTTTTGCATGCTTCTGTAATCATGATCATGTGAGACATGGGCAGCTGTTGGAAAGACCACTGTGTGAACAGAAGCCACTGAAGGATCCTCATGTGAAAGTGGGCCAGTGGGATTAGAAGAATTGCCGCTGCCATGGAACCCAGAGTTTGAAGGACGAACCTGACTTGGATCCTTTTGCTCTACATTATAATTTGTACTTGCTGGCGAATTAAAGATACCGTGTCTGGCGGAAGTCTTGCGGATATGTTCCTTGTGTCTAAGTCTGCTCCTATATAGGTGATAGATTGACAGGGCAACAAGGAAGATTTTTTGAAGTTTATTGTGATGCCTAGCTGGGAGAAGATTGTGATTGTGTAGTCCCTGGCTTGCAGAAGTTGATGCCTGGTAGTAGCAGTGAGGAGCCAGTCATCTAGATATGGAAACACCTGGAATCCTTGACGTCTCAGGTGAGCCGTGACCACTGCCATACATTTGGTGAACACCCTGGGGGCTGTGGTGAGACCGAAGGGCAGAGCTCTGAACTGATAATGACTGGCTCCCAGCCGGAAGCGAAGGAATCTCCTGGAGCACCTGTCCATTTTGATGTGATAGTACGCATCCTGAAGATCTATGGAGCACATCCAATTGTCCTGACCCAAAAAGGGTAGAATGGACTGTAGCGTGACCATCCAAAACGTTGTTCTTTGAACAGACTTGTTTAGTCTGCTGAGATCCAGAATCGGTCTCCAGTCCCCTGTCTTTTTTGGTACCAAAAAAAACCTCGAGTAAGTTCTGGATCCGTGTTGGTCTGCCGGGACGTCCTGGATTACTCTTTTTTCTAGCAGTTTTGAAACTTCTATGACTGCTTGGTCCCTCAGACTGGGTGGAACATCTGGAAGGGATCTGCTTGACAGTAAGGGGGGTTGAGAGAAGGGAATTTTGTAATCTCCAGATATGATTGACTGTACCCATTTGTCTTGCATTAAATTTTGCCAGGCTTTTGGGTACAGAGAAAGTCTTCCCCTGACTGCCTCCAGAGGCGGGCAGCCAGGCAACCCTTCAGGGATGCTGGAAGGGCTTCTCAGAGAAGGATTCTCTGCTGCCCTGGTTCTTGGGACCCCCTCTGCCATGAGGGCAGCATCTCTTGTTGTTGTTTCCTCCTCTGCCCCTGGAGGAAAAATCACTATGTGTGTCAAGCGAGGCTCCTTGGGATTTCCGGAACCACATTTTACCACTCTTCTGACCCTTGGGATATGGTCTGGAAGGAGTGGAAAAACAGACTCCCACGGCAGAGAGAGTCTTGCCTTCTTGCTCACACTTAGTCAAAGTGTCTTTCACCTGTGGTCCAAAAAGAAAGGAACCGGCAAAGGGGGTGTTGGTGAATGACGCTCTAAAGGGTTCCGCAAAATTACACAGCCATATCCATGCTTGTCTCCTAAGGGTCACGTCTGTACCAGCGGCTCTACTCGCACCATCGGCTGCATAGGAAATGAGCCTCATGGAGGAGTTTACTATAGAATTAAGGGTCGCCAGCTGGGAAGCCACTTTAGCTTGAGCCCCTTCAGCTGATGGATCTTGAAGGGTATCTCCGAGCTCTTTAAGGAGATCCCTCTGAAGCCGGGTAAAATGGCATAAGTAATTCAGTGACCTCATAGAAAAGGTCGCTGAAGCAAACATTTGCTTCCCGTATCTATCCATAGTCCTAGACTCCTTGTTAGGAGGATTGACAGATGAAGAAGTTTCCGCTAACTCCTTTTTAGTGGCTGCTGCTACCACCATGGCATCCACAGGAACACCTTTGGTAAGGAACTGCTTATCAAGGGGTGCAGTGATAAACTTGCCAGGTCTCCTAGGTGTTGGTTCCACTGTATCCGGGGCTGGCCAAGCCTTTCGAGCCACTACTGACATGAGTGGATCGAAAGGCAGAGAAACCCAGGAGGTGGAAGGTCGGGAACCGAACGCATCCAGGAATACAGACTCATCCTCGGTAGGGGCTAAGGGATTCCAGTTTCACCTCTGCTTAAGCATTTCTAGGATGTCCGAGAAGGAAACATCTTCAGAGGGGGATCTCAGTGACCCTTCCGATTCATCTAAGTCTGTATCAGAGGTGACAGACTCAGGGGAGTCAATGTGCTTCCTCTTGCACTTCTTCTTACAAGGGGGCTCCTCTGAATGATCAAGGGAGGCCTTGGAAGAAGAGGAAACACCCAATGGGGTGCCCTGGAGCGCCGGTTCCCTACGCTTGGGGTCGGGAGGAGTAGCAGAGGCTGGCGCAGGCACTAAAGGGGACGGAGCCGGTGGGGTCGATTGTGGAGCTGACTCAGAGGCCAGCACACTCCTCATGACATCGAAGGCATCCCTGCCATGATGCAGAGAAAGCTCCGGTTCCGAGGAAATCGAAATCCCTCTCTGCACCGAGGGAGATGGCTCCAAGGTCGATGTAGGAGCTGAGCTCACCTGCGCCGAAGCTCCGAGAGGGAGAACAGGGTCGGACAAGGGTCCAATGCCACTCGCCCCCTCAGAGCCGACGAGGGAGCCTCAGCGCCCAGATTCCTCGATGGATGGCACCATTGAGGGAATCGGAGCCGACGACGGAACCGAAGGAGAACTAGTTATCAGAGCCGACGGTTCCACGACTCGAACCCCAACGAACTCTGGCTCCGAACTCAAGGTAGTCGGAGGAGGAACATCGACAGAAGTGTAAGGAGCTGACACCTGTTGAGGAGGGCAGGACAAGATCTTGGCAAGTGCCTGTGACTTCAGCAACCTACTGACCACTCTCTCCACATCGTGATCCGAGAGCCTAGATGACCGAGAGGAGTGGAAAGATCTGTGACTGCGCTCACTCTGAAGCAGGGGAGACTGAGGAGCCAAATGTATGGATTCCAGAGAAGGGGACCTCAGCCTTTTGTGGCTCTGCGATGGCTCCGAAGGTTCTGATGAAGCCAACGGGGAGATAGTCTCATCGGTTCTGGCTGGAACCGAAGTAGCAGGTAAAGTTTGAACCAATGACGGCTCTGAGCTTGGAGCCGACGATGTGGTCAGTTTTGGGGATTTCACAGACTGAGTCTTGGCCGATGAATCCTGGGGCTTTAAAAGACCCCTAAGAATAAGCTTATTCTAACGCTCCTGCAGAACTCCTGGACTAAATGCATGGCATATAGAACAAGAGTCCTGCAGGTGCACTGCGCCTAAGCAATAGATGCAAGAAGTGTTCCCATCTGTCAGAGACATTTTCTGACAGCATGAATCACACTTCTTGAATCCAGACACCTTGGATTCTTTAGACATCCTGTAACCACAAAATACCTCAAGAGATACTACACTGATCTTAGCCAAAAGGCTGATAAGCGAAAACAAAATACCACAACACCAATATCAACAAAACGAAAAACACACAGTATACTACAGCTAAAGCTAAAGATTTTTTTTTTTTTTTTAAACTAGGAAACCTCTAACTTAAACGGCTACCTGAAAGGATAGAGAGAAGGGGGAGGGGAAGAACTCTCTAAATTAAACGAGTTCTAAAAGTGGCAGGAAAGGAACTACTACAACACACTACACTAATGATAATAGTATAAGACTAAAAGGTAACTATAACTCTTAAGAAAAAAACTACTTTTTGAAGAAAAAAGTTCTATAATAAACTAATACAAGCCTGAGCCAGTAAAACGACACCTCGCAGCTGAAGCGGCAAATGAGATCTGGGTAGCTAGCGCTAGGCATCATGGGATAAGGGGTAGCCTCGAGCCCATAAACAGCTCTCGAGCTATAGAAGATGGCCGAGTCGGAGCCGAGGATGGGCTCCGATCCCCAACCAGCAAGAACGAAGGCGAGACAGACAACTTAACATCCTTTGTTCTGCTGAGTGATATTACGGTTATTAAAAAATATTTCCCTGAGGTATTTACATGTAGTCAGGTGAAATATTTTATTCCACCTTTTTATTCTGTCCTTTTTTAAGGGTTCTAAATTACACAGCATGTTATTTCATAGCTAGTTCGCATGTCCACTTATTTCTGTATAAAGTAATATATCTGTTGCCAGTGATGGAGCAAACAATTTCCTTTGCTGCCATTGCAGAGTGGTAACCATATTACTACACATTGTGAAGTTTAAATCAATGTTTGGGAGAATGTGTTATGCAGTAATTGCTTCTGTAATACTGCTAATGTAATCTATTTAAAATTGTGTCATTACAGCATATAATTGAAGAAACAAAAATTAAATTCAGTCAGATTAAATGAGCATTGGAGAAATATAAAGAAAAAGAAATATTTACCCACACTGCTCAGCATTTTCTGATTGTTGCAATATTAATAATATTAACTCCAATGAAAGTTGGCATTTTGTGTAACTAATACTGGTACATTTAAAATGGACACTAAATCACTGTTCAGGCAAACAGAAGCTTCATTTATTTTACAATTAAACATTCTATAAGGGTTAAACAATGAATTTAAGCTGGAAAAATCTGTCAGGATAATTAATAATTGTTCATGCCTTCCATGCCATTGATATTTGTGTTCCATTGCTTCATATAGGTTCATAGGTATGTACCAGGCTGGCTCGCAGGCGATTTTAAGCCTAGCCAGTTTCCTTTTTTGTGCTCAGATTAACCTATTCCATTTGCTTAGGGATTGACCTTACCCATCCCATGGTTGCTGATTATATATTACCCCTAATGAGAATAATTGGGATCATAACGTATATAATTTGAGGGACCCATGCATGGGATAAAGTATTTAAGAGTTGCCATTAGTAGTGCAGGGGCTCAGTCCTGGGGTAAATTTTGTGATTCCCATTCATAGATCTAAGATGCACTAGAATATGGACAGGGTTAAATTTTGTTTTTGTGGATGTGAAGTCTGTTCCAGAGCAGTAGTATTCACTGTGAGATACACCTGTCCCTCCAAACCATTCTGTTGATATTGTAAAAGAGGTTTAGATCCCTAGACTGAGTATTTCTGATGCTGTTTGACTTGCTGATATTCAGTACATCCATCAGTATGGGGTCTGAGGATACCTAGTATGCCAGACACAGGTCACCTGTTAGCAGTCTGTAGGATACCGAGTTTAGTGACAGGTCTTTCGAGTCAGTCCATGTAGGACTTGTCGTTTAGTTTAATTCAGTTTATCTTTTTTATTCATTCCCCTTGAAGAATGTGAGGCTGAGGTGCCACATACTTTTTTTTATTTTCAGTATTGATATTTTTAACAATTATTGTTGTTATATTTATTTCCTCTTTACTTGCCTTGCAGTGCTGGGATACTGAATGCTTTCTGACCAAGCATTTTGGCTTTGGGGAAGTTCAATCCACCATTACAAAACTGACAGTGTAGCCCTTGACTAGCTCTGGCAACTTTCATTATTTCTCACAACAGCAGTCTTCAGTCTGGATGTTTGCTGCAAAACGAGGAACAGACTTCCTGATTCAGGCATATAGATTAGTGCAGTTCAATAGGAAGAAATGATGAGTCAGTAGCAGGTAAAACAAATGGAGGTGGTTGTTTCTATAGTTTTGAAATTGAAAAATAACTTGTATATATTTGAACTTCCTGCTTGTTCAGTTTTTTCTACACTCCTGATATATAATCGTACTTTCAATGTCTAAACAGGCTCTGCCTTTTCACAGGCAGTCTTTGATACTTCATAACTGTAAATGAGTATGGTGAACATGATAATATTCTGCAGCAAACTACTTTCGTAGTGGTCTGCATGACTTATTTGTAGTCTGTATGCTACTTTTGTTTAGACCTGTAATAAATATATCTAACAAAAATAAAAGGAGGAAATGCCTAGTACTTTGAAGTTCTCACTACTGAACAAGTAACAATGTCTTTTTTAAATCTGCACACCATGAAGTAATTTGTTCATCATTGGTGTCTCAGGTCTTAGTACAAGCTGCATCTGTGAGCTACAGTTACTGAATGGTACTCTTTAGTCATCAGCACAACATTCTGCTTCAGCCTGGCACCTAGACTGACTGCTGCTTTCTCAGGTAACAGTATGCAGCTTCCATAGCAACCGTGCTGTCAGAATAACTCCTGGGAGAACTGAGAAAAAGCAGCAGAAGATCCTGCAGGACTCTGATATGGGCATGTCCTGTTTCTAAGAAACAAGCACTTAGGTCATGGGATGTAACAGCACGAGACAAGACACTGTAAACTCTCTAAATCCTTATGTCTCATAAAGCAGTCCCATAAAATATTATATCTAAGTCAGCTGTAACCTAGTTACAAAAGTGTTGTCATTCATACAAAAAGTATCAATGAAAATGGAAAATATATAAATACAAAACGTTTTTAGATTTTTAATTCTGAATACCATTTTACAAACTTCTCTGATACATCACATAAATGATACACATGTAGAACATTACAGAACCAACAAAAGTAAATAGTATTTATTTACTTTACACTGTCACCAGCATGGAGACTGCCTGCAAAATGAACAGTATTATTTATGTTAGTGTATGTGGCCTTTCCAATGATGTGTCAGTAATATCAGAGGAAGCAATATGTGTTCACAGGGTGGAAAATTACCATGCCACAAACAAACATGCTCCTTTTTCAGCAGTATCTATTCCTGCTGGTAAACACCAAAAATTTCCATCCTGTGAAAACATTGATATTTTTTTAAATAGTAACTATTCCCAGGAGTGAAAACATACAAAGGCCTTCACTGAATAGTTCAAAAGGAACACTGGACTACTATCTACTGAAACATATAAGATTCCTTATGAATGATGATGTCTGCTATGTTAACAAACAAGACATGAATGTTTTTTCAGGGATGGGTGGGCTCACTTTGAAATGGATTTCATTTATTAGGCCTTCCAAACAGTATCTGCAAGTTGTTGCAATATGAAAATCCGCTACAGGAGTTTCTTTCATAAAATGATAAATGTCTCATAGTTGGCACTTGGGCATCATATACTCTGCCTATCCTTGTGCTCACCCCCCACCCCCGAAAAAAAATAAGCTGGGCAGGTCTGAAATAACTAATCTGCTATGACAAAGTTGTTGCACTGTCATTGACTACTGTTTGAGTGGGTTTTGAATATTCACCCAGTGAATGTGTGGATTTTCTCTGAGTACTTTGATTCCAACCATCTAGGAAAAACATGTTGTTTTGTTGGCTGCTCTGAGTTGTCCATATATATCAGATTTATCCAAACTTACAGTAAGATCATTTTTATGAGATTACTCATATCATAGCTGCTCAAACAAAATCACGAGTGGTATTTCCCCATGTCCTACTGCTTACTTGAAAAAGGAGATATCCGTGATGCTCAACGTGTGCTTTTCTCACTTCTTTCAGATTGCAGTCTCCTGCTTAAACAGAGACATGGTGTTTTTATTCCTGTGTTAGTGATTTTACTCTCTGTCTCTCTCTCTCTCTCCAAGTGACCGTGAATGAAAATAATAAAGTAAAGCAATGTATGTGTATATGTGTGTGTGTGTGTGTGTGTGTGTGTGTGTGTGTGTGTGTGTGGGTGTGGGGTGGGGGGTGTTGGGAGACGTTCCCCTGAGGAAAAAACTCTTTTTTTTATACTGTATTACATTTGCTTGATTACTGTACATCTGTGAGTATTTGTGTTTCAAGAATTTGTGTAATTGGCCTGTAAGTTTCAAGTAGATTTCTCATGGGTAATTGTATTCTGAGATATGTAGTCTTGAAGAATGGAAGTGTACTCCACTTACCAATGCCTTAGTGACTTTGGTTGTGAATAAAAGGAGTCAAAGAAGGACAAGTTCACACACCTGCATACAAAAACAAATTACATTTATTCTTTATTCTGCATTCCAATTAAAAGCCCATGGTAGCATTTTTGCACATAGTCATCTTTCACAGACAAGCTAATAAGTGAAGAAAGATTTGTCCCTTATACATAACTTTTGGCAGCACATCTTTCAGCAATAGAAACAGTTGTTGTTTGTCTTTCGGTTTTTTCCCAGTAAAGGGGTCGCCACAGTGGAACTCCAGTCTGCTAATGATTGTCAGTAGATTTTTTTTACGAAACGCTGAGGTGCCAGCTCGACGTCCAACCTTCAACGAAAGTATGCCCATTTAAGCACGCATGTTTTTCGAACGCTACCCAACCACGGGGAGGAGTAGTTAGGGGAAAATATCCTTCATGGTTTATGGTTTATAGTAAGCAGCTTAGAGCACATGAATAAAAATAATGAATCATGATGTCTAAACACTCTTTTCCTAATCATTACACTCTCTATATACACTGTTCTTCTACGTAATTTATGGAAATGCTATATTTAAGGCCCAGATGAAATCTATATTTATTTTGTAAAAATGGCAGCCAAGGTAGTGACTGTAGGGGCCTATATCACATCATAAAAATCTCATAACATCAAATACCTAATCACTGACTCCTTTACATCAAATGTCCTATTCAGCGAACTACCAAAACAGCAAATTGTATTACATTGAATTGCCATAGTTGGCCAACATATCCCATGTCTTCACTGAGGTATGATCTTGGAGTTGGTATATTTAATTAGCAGTGGGTGTGGGGGGCACAGTCCCTCACACAGGGGTGCAGGCGGGCATTCTTTCTTTAATTCATGCTTAGAACTTCTTCAGACAAATGTAACATATATCATCAGACTTTTAAATAACAATTCTTCATAATCAAGTGCTTTCAAAATACCAATGAGAATTGGCTATAAATAAATTATATAAAACCTTAAAAAGGCAGTTAATATACTGTGTATTAAATATTATATAATTACAACTTAAAAAATTACATCTATGAAAGATTACATCTTTAAAAGGCATTTTACATTAATGCACTCATTCAAACGGAAATTTATCAGCGTCAAGCATAATTTGCCAGCGAATGTCTTTGTGTTCTAGACCACTTATGAGGTGTCCTTCATGATTCAATGTATCAGGTACAGAAAAGCAGCATTTTTTACAAGCTTCAAAAAATAAACTATGCTTTACCAATGCATATCTAACATCTTTATTTTTAATTGCTAGTACATGCTCATATATCCTCTCTGCCAGCATGGTGTTGATCTTACCAACATAGAACACTGCACAGGAGACACAATAAGGTAAACAGAGTACACTTTTAGATTTGCAGGTAAATCTATTTTTAGCTTGTAGAATGCAACCTGTGTTTTTAATCATCACAGTTTGACAGTTAGAGATATAGCTACATAGTTTGCAAGTGGAGCAACTATATGTGCCCACTGGACCAAAATATATGAAAGATGCAACATTACAACTACTCCTATTAAAAAGAGATAAAAGGTTATCAAGTTTTTTGTATGCAAAAATAGGCGCATATCCTATAATGCTAATCAAACTGTCATTACCTTGGATAATCTTCCAATTATGTATAATAATATCCTGCATGTTCTTCCTCTCAGTACTTAACTGGCAATGGAAAGGAATAACAAAAAGCTTTAACATTATTTTTAGTTTTGGTCTTATAACCGCTACTCAGAATTGTGGGAAATGTATCTGTCCTTTTGTTAATAATTTCATCAGATATTTTGGACAGTTTAATAAGTAGATATCTGCGCTCAACAAACAAAGACTTTAATAAAGACAATTCTTGTAAAAATATTTCATCGTCACCGATAAGCCTACTGAGGTGAACAAATTGGCCTCTAACGATGTTCCGCTTCATAAAATGTGGATACATGCTAGAATAATGTAAATAACTGTTAACCCATGTTTGTTTATGATAAAATTGATGATGAAACTGTTGACCTTCTACATCCACTGTGATGGTTAAGGCCAAAAAATGTGCTATCACACTTTTAGAACTAACTGTGAATTTTAAAAAGTCAGTATTGTTGTTAAGTTCATCAAAAGTATCAAAAAGTTATCCCAAGAACTGTTCCATATTATAATTAAATAAAATATTTATCTATTATAAAAACTGACATAACAACAAATGTATTGTTAACTAAACAGTCATGCTCGCACCAAGACATGGCTAAATTAGCAAACATTCTATCAGAAACAAAATTATTTGAGTAATCAGGGAATGTTGAGAAGCAGGAGAGAGATTCAAGCTGATGTAAATTAGAAGTTATGTACCTACCATAACGTTCCATGTTAGTTGTCTTCTCTCGCCTTCTTTCTTGCTGGTTGGGTTCGGAGCCGATCCTCGGCTCCGACTCGGCACTTGCTAAGCTCAAGAGTCTCTTTTACCAGCTCGAGGCAGCCCTATATCCCATGATGCAAGGCAGTGATTACCCAGATCTCGTTTGGTATCTAGAGGAAAAAACTGCCCATAATCTTTCCACAAGGGAAAGAAGAACAACTAAACCTGAGAAGGCTGTAAGGGGAACCCAGGTAATTAAGGTCCAGAGCTAACTGGTGTCCAAGGGAGAACAATCTCCCAGAGAAAAAAGGAAATTCAAGGTCTGTCCAGGCTAGGGGGACAGGAGGGAGGGACGCAAGAAAGAAGGCAAGAGAAGACAACTAACATGGAACGTTATGGTAGGTACATAACTTCTAAATGTTAAGTTGTCAATCTCACCTTCATTCTTGCTGGATGGGACCGCATCCCTAGCACCTCTACCCTGGGTGGCTCAATGGAACAGACTCTTGAGAACTGTGGAACCAAAACTTGCCCTGTCCCTGGAGGCCAAATCCAATTTGTAATGAGAAACGAAGGTATGAGGAGTGGCCCAAGTGGCTGCTGCACAAATAGTGTCTAAAGGTAGTCTAGCTTGAAAAGCTGTAGATGTGGCTAGACCTCTTGTAGAATGTGCTTTTGGTTTTGAGATCAGTTGTTTGCCCCTAAACTGATAAATGTCAGAAATGGTGGAAGACAGCCATCTGGATAAGGTCACTTTAGAAACAGGGAGACCTTTCTTATTTTCAGCATAAGAAAGAAAAAGCTGATCAGACTTCCTAAATTGCTTTGTTCTGTCCAAGTAATATCTGAGTTGGCGATGAACATCTAGGCAATGCAATCTTTGTTCTGCCCTGTTAGAATGATTGGGAAAAAATACAGGAAGATCAATGGATTGATTTAAATTTGTTTTAGAAGCAACCTTGGGCAAAAAGGATGGATTGGTTCTTAAGGATACTCTATCCTTGTGGAAGACCAAGTAAGGGGGACGAACACAGAGAGCATGTAGTTCAGACACTCTCCTAGCCAAAGTAATAGCAACTACAAAGAGTGTCTTCCAAGAAAGAAATTTTAATGAGCATGTAGCAGCCGGTTCGAAAGGGGGAAGTATCAAGGATGCCAGCACTAAATTTAGGTCGCACTGTGGTGGAGGATCTCTAACAGGAGGTTTAAGTAGGAACACCCCTCTGAGAAAGGCTTTACAAAGTTTGTGAGACATAATGTTCTGGTCTGCAAATCCGACATGGAAATTAGAGATTGCTGCCAACTGGACTTTAACTGTGGAAGAAGAAGAACCGGAGTGAAATATTTCAGCTAGAAAGTCCAAGACTGACTGAATAGGGGCAGTAAAAGGGTCTATGTTCTTAGACTTTGCCCAAAAGGAGAAAAGTTTCCATTTGCTAGAGTAAATCCTCCTGGTAGAGGACTTTAGAAAAGCTACTATGATATCTCTAACGGGGTTAGAGATCATAGGAAGCCTGGCTAAGGAAGGAAGTGGAGCAACCAAGTGGTGAGGTTGAGGGAATGAATGGACCGGTGCAGTTGACCCGACTGGTGGGTCAGAAGATCTGGAACTGGGTCCAGATGCCAAGGCTGCACCAAGAGATGGCGATGAAGGAACAGGAACCAAATTTGTCGAGGCCAGTAAGGGGCAATGAGAATCATTTTGGCTCTCAAGACGGTAGCTTTCTGGAGTACTTGAGGTATTAACGGAAAGGGGGGAAAGGCATAAAGAAGTCCCCGGGGCCAATCCTGGGTAAGAGCATCTCTGGGGGGATGGCCCAGAAGTGGAAAGAGAGAGAAGAAGTCTGGGCATTTGCTGTTTTGGGGTGTAGCAAAAAGGTCGCAGCATGGGCGGCCCCACTTCTGAAAAATCTCTTCCACTATAGATTGTTTGAGAGACCACTCGTGAGGCATGAGTATAGCTCTGCTCAATCTGTCTGCTATTATGTTGGTTTTCCCAGGGATATGCGTTGCTACCAGAAACTGATGAGAGGAGATCGCCCATTGCCAAAGTCTGAGAGCTTCTCGACACAAAGGATAGGACTTGGTCCCGCCCTGCTTGTTGATGTACCACACCACGGACATGTTGTCCGTGTGAACTGCAATAGTTCCTAAGGGAAGAAAGTCGTTGAGGGCTTGCAACATTAAAAGCACTGCTCTCATCTCTAGGACATTTATGTGCAGGTGGTATTCGAACGGTTGCCACGTGCCATGACCCATCCTGCCCTGATAATGTCCCCCCCTCCCGATCAGGGAGGCATCTGAAGTGACCGTGGCTACCGGTGCCGGGGGAACAAATGGTCTGCCCTGATGGACAAGGGGGGAAGAAGTCCACCAGGATAGATGGCTCTTGCAGGTCTGTGTCACCAGGATCTTATGACGCATGGGTAGCTGCTGGAAGGACCATTGGGTAAACAACATCCACTGTAGGAGACGCATGTAAAAACAGGCCAGAGGAAGAAGTATGATGGCGGCTGCCATAAGGCCTAACACTTTCAGGACCAACCTGGCTTGTACCTTTTTGCTAGATAGGATGATCCAAACATGGTTTTGGATATCTAGGATTCTTTGGCTTGTTAGGTTTGCTGACATCCGAGCAGTGCCTATAAAGGTAATAGATTGGCAAGGCGATAAGGAAGACTTTTCAAAGTTGACTGAAATTCCTAACTGACCGCAGAGACGTAGAGTATAATCTCTGGCTTGGAGAAGTTGATGCCTGGTGGTGGCTGAGAGGAGCCAGTCGTCTAGATATGGAAACACCTGGAATCCTTGACGTCTCAGGTGAGCCGTGACCGCTGACATGCATTTGGTGAACACTCTGGGGGATGTAGTGAGATCAAAGGGCAGGGGTCTGAATTGAAAATGACTGGTCCCCAGCCGAAAGCGGAGAAACCTTCTGGAGCGTCTGTGGATTTTTATGTGATAGTACGCATCTTGAAGGTCTATGGAGCACATCCAGTTGTTTTTGCCCAGAAAGGGCAAAATCGATTGAACTGTGACCATCCGAAATCTTGCCTTTTTGACAGACTTGTTCAGCCTGCTGAGGTCTAATATTGGTCTCCAGTCTCCCATCTTTTTGGGAACCAAAAAGAACCTTGAGTAGATTCCGGACTCTAAATGATCTGTTGGAACTGGCTGGATGGCCCTTTTCTCTAGAAGCTTTGAAACCTCTAGCTTTGCAATTTCCCTTAGACCGGGTGGAACGTCTGGAAGGGAACCTATTTGAGGGAAGGGGCTTCTCTCAAAAGGTATTTTGTAACCCTCGGATATGATCGACTGTACCCATTTGTCTTGACAGAGGGAAAGCCAGGCTTCTGGGTACAGCAAAATTCTCCCCCCGACTGCCTCCAAGGGTGGGCAGGGCAGTAGGGTAACACCTCAGGGATGCTGGAAGGGCTTGTCAGAGAGAGGCTCTCTGCTGCCCTGGTTCTGTGGACCCCCTCTGCCCCTAGGGTGGCATCTGTTGTTATTACCCCCTCTGCCTCTGGGGGTAAACTGACCACGTGCATCAGGTGTGACTCCCTGTGATTTTAGGAACCACATTTTCCCTCCCTTCTGACCTTTGGGGTAAGGTCTAGAAGGGGTGGAGAAACGGACTCCTATGGCAGAAAGAGTCTTGCCGTCTTGCTCGCACCTGGTCAAAGTGTCCTTCACCTGAGGTCCAAACAAAGTTGTGCCATCAAAGGGAGAATTTGTGAAGGATGCCTTAAAGGGGTCTGCAAAATTGCAAAGCCGCATCCAGGACTGACGTCTGAGAGCCACTCCTGTGCCTGCGGCTCTACTCGCCCCATCGGCTGCATAAGAAATGAGCCGCATGGAGGAGTTAGTTATGGAATTTAGGATTCCCAGCTGAGAGGCAATCTTCTCTTGAGCCCCAGCAGCTGACAGATCCTGTACTACCTCACCCAATTCTTTGAGGATATCTCTTTGAAGTCGGGTGAAGTGACATAAATAATTCAGCGAATGCATAGCAAAGGTCGCTGAGGAAAACATCCGCTTACCATACATGTCCATGGTCCTAGACTCCTTGTTAGGAGGATGGACTGGTATGAAAGGATCTGCAAGTTCCTTCTTGGTGGCGGCTGCCACCACCATGGCATCAACCGGGACACCTTTTGTGAGAAACTGTTTCTCAGTGGGGGCCGTGATAAATTTAGAAGGCCTCCTGGGGACTGGTTCCACAGAATCAGGAGATGCCCACGCCTTTCGAGCAATCACGTCCATGAGGGGGTCGAAAGGCGGAGACACCCAGGAGGTGGAGGGTCGAGATCCAAAAGCCTCCAGGTATACCGACTCATCCTCGGAGGGATTAATGGAGGGCCAGTTCCCCCTCTGTTTCAGGAGTTCAAGGATGTCTGAAAAGGAGACATCCTCAGAGGGGGATCTTGGGGACCCTCCGACTCATCTAAGTAGGTATCTGATGTCGTAGACTCAGGGGAGTCTAAGTGTTTCCTCTTGCAGGTCCTCTTACGCGGGGGTTCTCCTGAAGGATCAGGAGAAACCTCGGAAGAGGAAGTTCTTCCCAATGGGGAAACCTGGGGTGATGGATCTCTGGGTCCGTGAGCAAGAGAGCGGGAAGAGACATCTACAGGCACCGTAGAGGGAGGAGCTAAAGGAACCGACTGTTGACTGAGCTCGGGGGCTAGCACACTCCTCATCACCTCGAAGGCTCCCCTCCCGGGGAGGACCGAGAGCCTCCACTCCGAAGAAACAGGAATTCCCGGCCCCACTGAAAAGGAAGGCTTCGAAGCAGATGTCGGCGCCGAGCTCATCAAGGCCGAAGCTCCGAGAGGGAGAACGGGGTCAGACAAGGGTCAGATGCCACTCGCCTCCTCGGAACCGACCAGGGAAGCCCGACAACCGGATCCCTCCAAGGACGGTCTCAAGGAGGAGATAGGAGTCAAAGAAGACAGAGCCGAAAGGGGTGGTATCGGCTCCGAAGCAGCAACAGTCACAGTACCAATAATCTCCGGCTCCGAGCTCTGAAGGAGAGTCGAAGGAGGAATTTCTGGAGGGTGTGGAATAGCGGTCGTCTGCTGAGACGGGCTATGGAACATCTGGGCCAGTGCCTGTGATTTCAGCAGTCTACTCACCACTCTCTCCAAGTCATGGTCTGAGAGTCTGGAAGACCTTGAGGATCGGCTCCGATGGCTCCGCTCCGAAAGTAAGGGGGAGGCTGGAGCCGAGTGGATAGACTCCAGTGAAGGAGATCTAGATCTCTTCCTCGACGGAGCCATCAGAGCTGAAGAACCTTCGGTTCCAGTTGGAGCCGACAGGTTGTCTGCTCCGAGCTGGGTTAGAGATGTAGAACCAAAAAACAGTACACAAACTGGATCACACAAAGAAGTGGCAAACGGAACAAAACCAGGATATAGCATGGGCTGTTTAATGAAATATCCACAGTAAGCGCTTTCGGCAGAGAAAATATTGTAGGCACATTCAACCAGGAGGAAGGATAGATATCAACGGGAAAGCTTTGTCAATAAATGGAAAGTTTAATTGTGATTCAAAGTGGGTAGTTTATGTGGCTTCCTGTAGGGGATGTGCGGCTTTTTACATTGGTAAAACCGACAGACCCCTCAAGAAAAGGATATACGAACACCTTTATGCCATCAATAGATTGGACTTGACGAATGCTTTGGCAAAACACATCAGTTCACATCCAGATCACTCTTTTGCATTTGCAGTTATACAACAAGTTGTCCCCACCCTTAGAGGGGGCCCTTGGCAATTATGGTTAGAAGAGCAAGAACTACTCTGGCAGATAAGAACTACTGCACATGTTCCCCCAGGATTGAATGAGGCAATTTCAATAAAATGCATACTTAAGTTAAAAGCCTTAAAAAGATAAATACATACACATTCACATAAATATACATTAAAAAGTTTTCTAATAGATAAACATATAATAAAAAAAAAAATATTTGTAAATTATTTATAAATTGTTAATTAAGAAAGATCAAAGGCCAAATTAGATTTTTATAAGTTAACAAGAATATATATGTTAATAATACCAAGATTTACATTATACATATAATATAAAATGAAAGCTTGCATTATACACATAAAATGAAAACTTGTGTTCTTCTCCCCCATTCTCTCTTAAGAAATTATTCTTCTTGTTTAAGAAATTCCCATTTTTTACGAAATACTTGGTTTAAGAAAACCCTTTTTAAAGGGATCTTTTCTTTTTCTACTTTTTTAAGAGATTGTTTTTTAAGAAACTCTGTTAAGAAATTTATTTTGGTGGCCCGAATATGTGGGGCACACACAAATAATTACAATCAAATATCATAGATGTGTACATCGACCCTCTCTCCCATTTTACTGGTGTATACTGATTTTTTTCAACATATAATATTAAATCTGTTTATACATCCATATATATGTACACACATGAATAGATATTTATATAGATATACAGCTTTTTTATTATTGTTATATTATTTCTTCATTAATATTTTTCTTTGTGTTTACTTATATGGTTTCTTGTTGATAGAAAAATCAGCATTAATGTTTTTAAGGAAAAAGATGGTTCTGTGCGTTTAAAACAAATGTTGAATTAATTGACAACAGATTTCTATTGGATTGTTGAGTTTTTAAAAAGTTTATATAATTAATGTTGTTTGTAATGATTTTTGTTACAGTCTGATGAAGGCAGAGTTATTTTCTCTGCCGAAAGCGCTTACTGTGGATATTTCATTAAACAGCCCGTGCTATATCCTGGTTTTGTTCCGTTTGCCACTTCTTTGTGTGATCCAGTCTGGGTTAGAGATGTGTCAGCTCCAGCCGGAGCCGACACATGCTTTGAAGCTAGGGTATTGGCTCCAGCCGGAGCCGACACAGGTGCCGAAGTCGGGGTATCGGTGCCGATCGGCGCCGGTACTAAACTTTCCAAGAAGGAAGGATCGGCTCCAGATGGAGCCGATCTCGACTCCGGTGGAGTTGGAACCAAGGCCACAGACTTAGACACTGAAGTCTGGGCCTTAGATGGCTTTGAGGGCTTCCCGGAGCCGGACTTAGCCAGGGAGCTCTCAGACTTGAGAAGACCCCTTAGGATCAGTTTGTTTCTACATTCCTGCAGGACTCTCTGGCTGAAAGAGTGGCAAATAGCACAGGAGTCCTGCAGGTGTAGGGGTCCCAGGCAATAAATACAAGAAGTGTGACCGTCTGTCAGAGACATCTTCTGACAGCACGAGTCACACTTCTTAAAACCTGAGACTCTAGTGTCTTTAGACATGACTGAGTTCTGAACTCAAACACACACACACTCAGTCCACAATTACACTAACTAAAACAAAAACACAGACACACCTAACACAAATCCTGACAGGAAATTGTTTGGGAGGGGAAGGCCTAAGGCCTGACTAACAGAAAAAAATGGATAAGGGAACGAAAAACTAACGGGAATAGGGTCTAAGTGAATCGAGGAACTAAACCAACTATAAAAAAGAAAATATTTAGGTACTGGGGTAGCTAAAACTCTTGGAAAAGAGTAATTAAATTCACTTACCAGGAGCTGGCAAAAAAGATGACCTCATGAGCGAAGCGGCAAACGAGATCTGGGTAATCACCGCCTTGCATCATGGGATATAGGGCTGCCTCGAGCTGGTAAAAGTGACTCTCGAGCTTAGCAAGTGCCGAGTCCCAACCAGCAAGAATGAAGGCGAGATTGACAACTTAACATCGACTGTTTTCAGAATATTTTTCCTGGAGGATCAAAGTCATTCTTTGATGCAGAAGAAGGTAAGAAGGAAATGCACGTTTGTCCAACAAAAAAATGAGCCATCAAGCAGAAGGGGACTCTGCTTCTCATTCTCCACATAATAAAGCACATGGAGAGGCTTAGCCAGTGAAATTTTTCCATTTTTCCAAAGAAAAAGAAGTTATGTCTTACCATAACATTCCATCTGTGTTGTTCATCTTCTTTCATTCATCACTGATAGGTTCAGTTCCGAGCCCTCGGAATTGAGTCGGCTTTGTTACCAAGCTCACGCCAGAAAAAAGAACTCTCGAGCCAAGTCTCTAACCAGGATGCCTTCTTCCTGTTACCTCAGATCGAGTTTGCTAGGGAAAAAGAATTAAAGCCGAGGCCACTTCTGCGCAAACACCCTAGGGCATCACTTAGACCCAAAGCATCCCCCAGGAGCCTTTGGAGGGGGAAGGAGGGTGGGAAGTGATGAATGAAAGAAGATGAACAACACAGATGAAACATTATGGTAAGACATAACTTCTTTATCTGATGTTGTTAATCTTCTTCCCATTCATCACTGATGGGCCAGAATCCCAAGCTATCTTGAGGTCCATGGGCGGCCCTTATGGAAGAACATTCCTGAGTACCATTGAGCTGAAGGCAGATCTCCCTTTGGAGACCAAGTCCAATTTGTAATGACTGATAAAGGTATGAGTATTAGCCCAAGTAGCTGCTGCACAGATGTCATTCATGGAAGCCCTGGAATGGAAAGCTACAGATGTTGCCATAGATCTAGTGGAGTGAGCTTTAACTTTTGGCATAGGTTCATTACTGAGGGAATAGATGAAACGTATGCAGTCCCTTAGCCATTTTGGTAATGCAACCTTGGAAACAGCCTCTTCCATTCTGGGCCCAGAACAGGAGATGAAAAGCTGTTCAGATTTACGGATAGGTTTGATCCTGTCTAGATAAAATCTCAATTGTCTATGCATGTGTAAAGAGTGAAGGCGGTACTCTCTTCTACTGGCAAAATTCAGAAAGAACACTGGTAGGTCAATGGTCTGGTTTATGGAGAATTCAGAAACAACTTTCGGAAGGAAGGATGGGTTCGTCCGAAGTTATACTCTGTCTTTATGAAAGACCAGACAGGGCCTCTTGATACACAATGCCTGCAGCTCCGAGAGTGGCAGAAGTGATGGCTACCAAGAACAAGGATTTCCAAGACAAAAACCTTAGGTCACACTTCACCGCAGGTTTAAAAGGTTTCTGAGTCAAAGACTGAAGAACTAGAGTGAGGTTCCATGGTTCCACGGGCTTTCTGACAGGAGGCCTGATATGAGAAGTCCCCTAGAGGAAAGCCTTGCAAATGCATAGAGAAATAAGAGGGGTGCCATTTATACCATTGTGGAAATTAGAAATTGCTGCTAGATGTACTCGTATGGTAGAGGCAGAGGCTCCATTATCAAAAAACTTAGCCAAATATTGAAGCACTGCAGTAACTGGAGCCAAATACGGGTCTGCCATGTTATCCTTGGACTAAATGGAAAATCTTTTCCATTTATCCTGGCATATTCTGGTGGATGGTTTATGAGAGGCCAGAATGAACAGGCAAGGAGAGTTTAGCTTGCCTGGCTACTAGTGGAAGTGGAGAAACCAAGCTGTCAGCTTGAGACTGGACAGATTTGGGTAACTCAACCCTTGGGGGTGAGTAATCAGATCTGGTAGAGGGTCCAGAATCCATGGTAGGTATACTAGGTGAGGCCGAAGGAAGGGGAACCAAACTTGTCGAGGCCAGAATGGAGCTATGAGTATCACCTTGCATCTCAGCCGAAGAGCTTTCTTTAGAAACTGTGGAGTTAGGGGAATGAAAGGATAGGCATAAAGAAGTCTTGTGGGCCAATCGTGGATTACAGCATCACTCAGGGACTCCCCCTCCAGGGGAAGAAGGGCAAAATAGCTGCTGCACTTGTTCGAAGGGGAAGTGAAAAGATCTCAGCAAGGCTGGCCCTAGTGGCTGAAGATTTTTGTTGTCAACACGGGATTGAGGGGCCACTGGTAAGGCAGGAAGATGCATCTGCTCAGTTTGTCTGCAATTACGTTGGAGCTCCCTGGGATAGGCATTGCTATCAGAAAGCGATTGGAAGCTATCACCCACTGCCAAATTCTCATGGCTTCTCGACACAGGGGTTAGGACTTGGTTCTTTCTTGCTTGTTGATATACCAGACCACTGACATATTGTCTGACTAAATTGCAATTGTCCCGTGAGGGAGAGCTGAATGAAAGGCCTGCAATGCTAACAGCACTGCTCTCAGTTCCGGAACACTGATATGCAGATGGGCCTCTGAGGTGGACCATGTGCCTTGGACTGTCTTCCCCTGGAAATGCCCCCCCCCCCACTCGATCAAGGAAGCATCCATGGTCACAATGGCTGTGGGCTGCGGAGATTGAAATGGGTAACTCCAAAGTTCTACATCTGGCCTCATCCACCAAAGCAGGTCCTGTTTGCAGGAGTTGGTTATTCGAATCTGGTAACTGAGGGGGTGATGGTTTGGGAACCACTGACACAGAAGAAGCCATTGCAGAATCTGCATGGGTAATTTTGCTAGAGGCACTATTGGGATTGATGCTGCCATAGAACCTAGGGCCCAAAGAACTTCCCTTGCAGAAACTGTTTGTGAAAGTATCACCAAGAGTTGAAGCCTCAATCGATGGAGTCTGTGAATTGGGAGTGATATCAGACTGAGTACTGAACACTGCTCCAATGAACTCTATTTGTTGTGTAGGGAGAAGGCTTGATTTCTCCCAATGTATCATTATTCCCAACAATTTTGCCAAAGAGAGAGTATAATGTAGTGCTGTTACCAGAAGATGCTTGGTGGGGGCGGTAAGGAGCCAGTCGTCCAGATATGGAAACACCCGGAATCCTTTTAGTCTCAAGTGAGCTGTTACCACTGCCATGCATTTCGTGAACATTCTGGGGGCTGTAGAGGGACCGAACAACAGGGCACAGAACTGATAATGACTGGCTCCTCGCCAGAAGTGAAGCAGACTCCTGGAGCGTTTGTTCATCTTGATGTGGTAATACGTATCCCGGAGATCTATAGAGAACATCCAATCGCCTTCTCTTAAAAAGGGGAGAATGGACTGAACCGTGTCCATCCAGAATTTGGTTTGGGTGACAGATTTGTCTAAGCTGCTGAGATCCAAAATGAGTCTCCAGTTCCCTGTCTTTTTTGGCAACAAAAAGAATCTCGAGTAAAATTCGGATCCACACTGGTCTGGTGGGACTGGTTGGATGACTCTTTTTTGAGACGGCTTTATAATCTCTGAAGCTGTTCTTCCCTTTGACTGGGTGGAACATTGGGAAATTTTATTGGAAAATTTGGCTGACAAGAAAGGGGAATGGTGTAACCTCTGGTGATGATACTCTGCACCCAACGATCAATGGTGATAGATTGCCAGGCAGCTTGGTGCAGAGAAAAATGACCCCCGGCTGCTTCCAGAGTTAAGTAATTGGCCTGCTCCGCAAGAGCACTGATAGGGCTGTCCAGAGGAAGAGTCCCTGGAGCCTTGGTTATGAGGACCCCCTCTGCCAGAATTGTTACCTCCTCTGCCTCTGGGGGTATCATCACCATGTGCAGCAAGGAAAGGACCCTGAGATTTCTTATGCCACATTTTTCCACTCCTCTGATTCCTGGAGAAGGTATATTGAGGGTTGGAAAACCATAGGCCTACGGCAGACAGGGTCTTTCCATCTTGCTCAGCTAGTGTGTCCTTCACTTTGGAGCCAAAAAGGGACGAAGCTTCGATGGGAGCATTCAGAAAGGAATGCTTGAAGGGAATCCACGAGGTCATAAATGCGCATCCAGGCATGATGCCTCATAACAATGCCTGAACCCACTGCTCTAGCCACCCCTACGGTTGCATGTGGCAGCAACCTCATGGATGAGTTGGATATTGATTCCAGGGTTGCGAGCTGTGAGGCCACTTTGTCCCTGGTCTCGTCAGACAACTGTCCTGTCAGCGTCCCAGAGAGTTCAGAGATCAAGTCCTTCTGAAGCCTCGTAAAATGTGCCAAATAATTCAGGGACCAGAACTCCAAATCAGACTCCAAATCCGACTTCAGACCAGTGACAAGTGGAGAACCACAGGGTTCAGTCCTGGGTCCTCTCCTGTTTGGGATCTACTTTTCTGAAGTACAGGTTAACATAGAAGGCCTTTGGCTAATGAAGTTCGCAGATGACTGCAAACGAGGAGCCATAATTGAAACTCCTAACGATGTGGACATCCTACAAAAGAGCCTCACTGAGACAGATGCCTGGTTTCAAAGTCATGGCCTCAAGCTCAATGCCAAAAAGTGCACTGTCATCCCCTTTGGTAAAACTCTGTACCCATAAGCTACCACATAGGTGGTAGTCTACTTAACACCGAAAGTGTGATAAGAGACCTTGGGACACAGGTGGACAGTAGTCTCTCCTTTGATAATCACATCGCCACAGTAGTCAGGAAATCCTTCTATGTGGCACACCTCATCACAAAAGGTTTATCATCCAAGAAAAAAAAGGTTATTGCTCCCCTCTACTCGTCACTCATTAGACCCATTATAGAGCACAATGCCCCTTTTGGTATGTACTTCACAAGACATCTACAACAACTGGAAAGGCCACAGAAATACCTCACAAAGAGGATTACTGGCCTCAAACAGATGCCCTACACAGACCGTCTCAAAAAACTCCAGCTTTACTTCATCGCATATTGCCTACTCAGAGGCGATCTCTGCCTAACATACAAAGCTATGTCAAACCCAGAGCTGTTGGACATGCTCCACTTAAAGAAATCCCAATCTCTCCAAGCTACACACTCTAGGGACCTAAACCTTGTCACCACAATAAACAGAACATGCTGGAGGGATAGATTCCTATCCCAGAGACTTCCCATACTCTGGAACAAACTACCTATCTGTATCAAACAAAGCTCCTCATTAGCACTCTTCAAGAAAAATCTTGATGATTGGATGGGAAATAAGAGATTCACCCCGGGGATCACCTTTGTGGCTCTGCTCGACAGGGGCACAGGAAAATAATTTTCTTGAGTGATGAAAGCCAGGGTACCTTTTTGGCTAGGCTTGTATAGGCCCTAGGTCCGATAGCCTAGTATCTACCTATGAGCCTATATGGCAAAGGTCCATGATGCAAAAACACATTTCCCAAGTTTGCCCACCACCTGGGAATCCCTGTTGGGTGGGTGGACAGCAGGACTTTCCCCAGCCAAGTCCTTTTTTATGATCGCTGCCAACACCATAGCATAAACTGGTAATCCTTTGGACCAATGTGGGTTCTCCCGGGAGGGGAAAGAATTTTGTCTGGTCTCTGAGGGATAGCCTCAGTGGAATCAGGGTTCTTCCAAGCGCACTGCACGATGAGCTGGATGAGGTCGTTGGCAGGCGGGGTCACCCAAGAGGTAGAAGGCCGGGCATGAAAAGCCTGCAGGAACATGGACTCCTCAGATGAAGGGTTGGAGGGCTTCCAATCACCTCTCAGCTTTAACATTTCCAGGATGTCTCCAAAGGAGACATCATGAGGAGGTGACCGTGGGGACCCTTCACCATCACCGTAATCTGTGTCTTCCATTAAGGACTCCTTGGGTGAGTCCATGTGCTTCCTCTTGCATGTCTTCTTTCAAGGGGGCTCCTCTGTGGGGGTCACTAATGAGAACTTGGAAGAGCAGGTACCCTGAACAGGGGTGTCCTGCAGCTTCTCTGACCAGTGTCCGGGGGGAGCCATACCAGCAATGGTACTTGAAAGTGTACCATCGGTAACTACAGGTAGAGAGGAAAAACCAAGGTCAGACAGAAGAAAAGACACTAGAAAAACTAAACGTTTAATAAAATATGAAGATATCCAAAATGTTTCACACAAAATATCAAAAAAGTTTCACTTTAGTGAGAGCTTGGCTGAAATGCGGCTTTACGGCTACACGGCAAACGAGATCTGAAGTAATGGAGAAGGGCATTCTGGGTAGGGACTTAGCATGAGAATTTTTCTGACTGGCGCGAGCTTGGTAAAAAGGCCAACTCGGTTCCAAGGGTTCGGAACCGAACCCATCAGTGATGAATGGAAAGAAGATTAACAATATCAGATTAATGCTTTAGAGACAAAGAAAAGCACAAGCATTGGCCAGAAGAATCGGGTGCACTAGGGAATTGAACCAGAATCTGGATTTGGGAGATGGAGATGAATGGGAGAAAGACCAGCAACATGGAAATTAGTGAATAAATGTGAGACTGCAAAGCATCAATCACATTTGTGAAATATTGCTGTATTAGAATAAGTAGAAAGAGCAAACTTTTGTTGACTTTGCTAAACTTGTCTGTAAATGAAGGCACTTGCCTCAGTTCATCTCATTAATATTTGGAAGGACTCTTCGGGGAGGGGAGGAGGAAAGAAAAAGGTAAGTGTAAGTAAACATTTTTTAATAGTATTTCTCTGAAACTTTTCACAACATAAATTGCATATTTTACAGTAAAATACTTTTAGTTGTTCTTGTATGTGATGAAGTTATTAAAGTAAACAGGTGCCTTTTTTTTTTTCCTTCACTTCTCTTTCTTTCTTTTTTTTTTGGTATTAAGAAATGTGGGTATTACAGTGCAAAAAGAGAAGAAAAGCTAGACAAAATCATGTTTAAGTTAATAAGCTGTAATCTTGATTTGTTGAGGTGGGTGAAAAAGTACACAGATCATAATGTATGTAGAGCTCATGTGTTTTGTCTTACTTCTGCATAGGCAAATGTCTGGATTAAGACTCTTGGCTTAGTCTAATACCAAATTTTAAGTGGAAATAAGTAAATATAAGAACACAGAATAAAATTAAAGGTTTCCTTTACCAATAAATGTTTCAGCTTGTCTTTCAAGCTGGAACAGAGAACTTCATTTATCTTGTTTCTCTGACTTTTCCATAAAGGCAAGCTGATAATAATTTATTTATTTTATTTATTTATTTTACATTTGTTGACCGGGATAGTCCGACTGGATACATGTCCATTTTCAGCGGAGGCCCGGGGAGAAAAGCTCCAACAGAGTTACAATGACAAATTGTTACAGAAAATAGTATATAAGATGAACAAAAATGAGGAAGAGAGAAGAAAGAAAAAAGACTATTTACATACTATTATAAAACTAACATGCTCTATCAAATGCAGAATACTACTAATCATTAGATTATACATTAATAACATGCTAGCAGAGTCGTTAGGACGTATTATAGCTTAGAGTTTGGCAACATACATAGTTCTTATAACCCTTGCTAGGTTGTTCTTTTTGGGAATGGATAATACGAAGAGCTAGTATGGGCTTGGTTTTGGTTTTAGTTTACAGCAAGGAGCTAGTCTGGGTTTGAGCAAGGACAAAGCCAATGTGACTTAAAGTGGAGTTTTATACTCTTTTTGAATTGAGCTAGTGAAGTTATAAGCATGAGGTTATTGGGGAGAGAGTTCCATATTTTTCCAGTGGTATTGGCAAACAGTGCGTCACCACCTAGGTTGTAAGATTTAGTTGTTTGGACAAGGAGTCTATTTGCTGAGCGAAGGCAACTTAGATTAGAGTAAGGAGTCATTAATTTTTTTAGAGCAGGGGTATTCTCAGGTTGTTTAAGGATTTTGAATGCCTCTATGAGTTGGTACTGCTGGAGAAGGCATGGGAATTCTATCCATTCAAGTTTTTTCAGGTTAATACAATGTTGCGTTCTGTAGGGTAAGCCTGTTACAAATCTGGCAATATGATTGTAACAGGATGAGAGCTTATTTTGGTCAGATTTGTTAAGGTTAGTAAGCACAGGAGAGGCATATAGTAGGGTAGAGAGAAGGTGTGAGCGGGCAGTGGCTGCCCTGGCAGTTGGAGTAAGGAAGGTTTTTATCCTGTATAAGGTCCAAAGTTTCTTGTTTACTGACTTAATGGTTTGGTTGATATGCATGTCAAATCTGAGTTTATTGTCAATTTTCACTCCTAGTAGCTTTGCATAGGTGTCAGGGGGGATAACGGTCCCATTATTGGATTGTATAGTAAAGTGTTCGGTAGGTGATTTATTAGTTGGGTAGAAGAGAAGTAGTTTGGTTTTATTTGGGTTTAAGATCAGGAGATGGTTAGCGAGCCAGTTTTCGACTGTAGTAAAACTGTGCTGGGTTGTAGTTAGTAAATTTTCGAGAGAGGCATTGGAACATATTAGAGTTGAGTCATCTGCATACTGAATACAGGTGGCTTCAGGGATGACTGTTTGGAGGTCATTTATAAAGACTGAAAAGAGAAGAGGTCCTAATATGGAGCCTTGAGGAACTCCTGTGGTATTTGGTAGCATGCAAGAGAGCTTGTTCTGCCACAGTACTGCTTGTTGTCTCCCAGTGAGGTAGGCTTGAAACCAGTCAAGAGCTGGACTATCTTGATGCAGGGTTTCTAGAATATGTAGAAGTAACTGGTGGTTTACCATATCGAAGGCTTTCGATAGGTCCAAGAAGAGAGCAGAGGATATTTTTTTGTTATTCCGGTTAAGATTTATATTTTCAGTAAAAGAGAGGAGGGCAGTGGTTGTACTGTGATGGGGTCTGAATCCATGTTGAGAGTCTGTTAGTAGTTTATTCTGGGTGAGATAGAGCATTAGTTGGTTGTGCACACACTTTTCCATAATTTTGGCAAGTGGTGATAGTATGGCTATTGGTCTATAGTTTGATAGTTCTGTGGATGTACCACCTTTATGGAGTGGTATAACGTAGGATATTTTCCATATTGAGGAGATTGTGGCCTTGGTTATGGTTCTGTTAATTAAAATCGAGATAGGGTAGGCTACGACATCTGCAGCTATTTGCAGATATTCAGCTGGGAGAAGATCGGCAGAAATTGTGGTTGGCTTTAGCTTTTTCAAAAGGGATCTGATAAAGGATGTGGACACAGGTTGGAGGTTAAAAGAGAGTAGCGAGTCGGGTGTAGCATTTATTGATGTGGAGGGAGGAGATAGTTGGTTAGCTAAGGACTGAATGGTTTCAGTGAAGAAAGTATTGAAGGAATTTGCTACTTCTTCTCGGCTCTTGTCAGATAACGTTAATGATTTCTGAAAGTCTGCAAGTAGTGTAAGTAGAAGCACAGGCAATAGCATTCTTCTTAGCATGGATAACCTCAATTTTAGGTTAACTAAGGCCTGTATTAGCAGCTATCTATTTGACACAATTGTTCTTATTAGAAGGATTAAACAACATTTTTGAAGGTACGCATAGTTATGTGTGTTTATATTAAGTTAGTAAGTTCGGGGGATATGTTTGATTTCTTGTTTCAGGGTTTTAATTAAAACAAAAAGTCTTATAAAATGTAACATAGGTTCCAATGTTGATGATAAGAAAAAATGTATAAAGGATTAGCCTTACAAACACTAAAGGGTGCATATATCATTAAAGCTGGAATTAGGAACTTTACAAAAGTGGCCATCTATAATAGGTGGGAATAATGACTTCTCACCAAAATGGCAATGCTTTCCATATTATCTCAGAATGCTAATGGTCTCACACGTATAGACAAAAAGGAAAGAATACTTAATTATATTATGAAATGCAGAGTTCAAATAGCAATGCTACAGGAGACACAATTGGAAAGAAGTGAACATGTTCATTTGATAAAGAAAGGATTTCAGAATGGATATATCTGCGGTGGTGGTGCTGCGGTAGCTTTGTCGCCTCACAGTAAGACGCTGTCTGGTTCGATTCTCAGCTAGAGCATCTTCTGCATGGAGACATGCGTGAATGGGCATACCTTCGTTGAAGGTTGTGCGTCAGGGCTGACAACTCGGCACATAAAAATCTACTGTCAATCATTAGCGGACCGGAGTTCTGCTGTGGCGACCCCTAACCAGGAAAAGCCGAAAGACACAACAACAACAACAACATTCTACAGAATATCTGGGGAAAAAAAGGAAATTAGGAATACTTATATTACTTGCCAGAGAAGCTCCAGTAGTAATAGGAGAGGGAAAAGAGATAACAACAGATTTATAGTAGTAAGGTACTGCTAGCAAGGAATGAGCATTATACTGGCATGTGCCTATATTCTACCTAAAACTTCTATTTTGAATCTTAAAAATTTTTTGGGGAAAAATAACCAGCCTTCAGCGGGGAATATTAATTATATGTGGGGACTGAAATTTCATTTGCAACAATGAGGATAAATCTGGGGGGCCGAGAAGGGAAAATATAACAAAAGAGGATAGATTTCTGAAGAAATGTATGAAAATATTTGGTCTGAAAGACATTAATTCAGTGGCAAAAACTCAAAGATATTTTACATATTATTCACCAAGGTACAACAACTGAGCTAGGCTTCACAGAAATTATATTTCACAGGAACATGCCCATTTAACTGAGACTTTGATACACATCCAATAACTAGTTCAGATCATGTGCCAATAATTACAAAGACAGAAATGCAGGGTAATGAAGTAAAGATAAGACACTGGCTCTTCCCAACCTACCTATTAGAAAGAGAGGAATTTAAGAAATGGGTAGTGGAAATTATCCAGGAGTTATTCGAGAAGATAGAAAGTACTCCAGAAGTTATAGCTAGTGAGTGAAATAAAGTGAAAGTGGCGCTCAAAATAGGATAGAAATAAAGGGAAAAAATCTGGTTAAGAAGTAATAAGAATTATTTAAAGAGGATGGTAAAGGTTAAAGTATTGTAAAATAAGGGGAGTCTCAGAACGAGAGGAGGTGCAATTATAGAGGGGTAAAGAGAAAATAAGGGAGTGCCTGGATAATGTGCATGAGTTTAGAAAGATTGTTATTAAGCAACTGTTTTTTTGTTAATAATGCCAGTGCAAAAAAAAAATTCCACAACGACTTAAGTAATAGAAAGTAGAAAGGGTTGTTGCCAAACTTAGGGAGCCTGTAACAACAAAGATAACCAGAGATCCTGTAGAGATATTAAAGATGTTTTGGAAATTTTATGAAAATCTGTATTAAGCAGAGAAATGGGGACATCAAGAAAAAGCACAAATGTAAATATTTATGGAAGACATAAATATGCCAAGGTTAGAGGTAGATGAAGCTCAATAATTAACAGTTAAGATAGAAGATGCGATAAGAATGTTGATGTATAATCAATCTACAGGAAAGTCTCCTGAAACAGATGGTATTCCAGTGGATATTTGGAAGTTAGGAGGGAAGAAAGTGATAAAAATCTGGAAGTTTTTGTTTAATGTATTTTAAAATGAGGGGAGGCACCAACATCTTAGAAAAAAGCTGTGGTGGCTATGATACCTAAAATGGTAAAGACTTATCTGATCCAGCTTCATATAGGCCCATCATTATAAAGTGTTTATGTCTATAATGACTAAAAGAATAGCAAAGCTGATGCCAATATTTATAGATGTGGACCAATGAAGTTTTACAGAGGGGAGGCAAACATTTAACAACATTAACTGAACAATGATGATCCAGAGGGAAGCAGAATGTAAGAAAATACCGCTGTTATTGGCAGGTCTTGATGCAGAAAAAGTATTCAACAGAGTAAGCTGGGATTTTATGAGTAGAGTAATGAAAGCATTTCCATGTTTTGATACTATAATAAGGTTAATTAAATGGCTATATGAGGGATTGGAGGCAAAACTCAAAGTGGGAATGTTCCTCTCTGATAAGTTGTGTCTGAACAGAGGAACAAGGCAAAGGTATCCTCTTTCACCTTTATTTGTGTTATATTTAGAACCACTGTCAAAGAAAATAATGGACTAAAAAATTCAAGGATATAATTGCTACTATGCACAAGAAAAGGTCACATTATTTGCAGATAATATATTTTGTACCTGATGGAACCATGAAAGGACATTTCAGTGTTATGGAATATTTTGAGACAGTTCCGTTTTTTCAGGATACAAAATTAATGATAAATCAAAGGTTATAACTATAAACTATGTACCTACACATGAATTGGTCCAGCAATACCCATATTTATGGGGACATGATAAAATGAGATATTTAATAGTATGGATTAAAGGGGATTTCATTGTGGCAGCTAAGGATATGTGGGGAACAGACTAAACAAAAGATAATACAAAAACTGAAAAACTGGAAGCTCTTGCCTATGGATATGGATAGCAAGATACAAGCAGTGAAAATGTATACACAGGTCAGCATATTTTTGTCAAACAGAGAAGTTGTAGACAGTAATTAATAATTGTATTTGGGAGGTGAAGAGGGCAAGCATCAAGTGGGATAAGTTGATCCTCCCAACAGAACAAGGAGGTTTTTAGGATTACCTGATTTGAAGGGCTATTTCAGAGCTGCACAGTTAAGGTTCTTATACATAACACAAGCAGAAAGCTACAATTCAATGTGGAAAGGGATGGTGATTAAACAGGGGGGTAATTTAAGAAATAAGGAAAGAATGGGATTTTGGACACAGATCCTTAACAACAATTTACCACAATTAAATCTCTTCTAAATAAACTTAAGCCTTGCTCCCCTTCTCATTACCAACTACCCTCCCACTTCCTAAAAACAGCTGTACAATCCATCACCTACCCTGTCACTATACTTATTAATCATTCCATCTCTGAAGCCCTTGTCCGAGATATCTGGAAATCCTTTTATACAATCCTTCTTCACAAAGGTGACAACTCTATTGATCCCTCTAACTTTAAACCCATTGCTATCCTGTCCCCTTTCTTTTAAATTTTAGAAAAGTGCATCCATGCTCAGTTAATCAACAGCTTCTTGACAACAATCTCCTTACTCCTACCCAACATAGCCTTAGACTCCACCATAGCACAGCCACTGCATTACTCCCCTTTACTCAAACAATAGCTGAAGCCCGTGACAATAACTTGCTCATCTCCTGTCTATTCCTTGATCTTTCAAAGGCCTTCAATACTGTCTCTCACTCTAAACTCCTTACTAAACTTTCTGATCTACACTTTTCTTCCTCCTCCATCAACTGGTTCTCTAGCTACCTCTCCGGCAGGCAGCAGTCTATCCAATGGCAAACTGTTCTCTCTCCATTCCTCCCTGTAAATACTGGAGTTCTCCAAGGATCGATTCTAGGCCCCGTTCTGTTGAACATATTCACCAACAAACTTCACCCTGCTACTAACCTCTCTACACTTCTACAATATGCTGATGACTCCAACCTTATCACCTCTGCACACAACATCCCTGACCTCCTAGCTCTCACTCAACAAACCTTCACCTCTGTTGAAACCTGGCTCTCTGAAAACCCAATTAATACTAAATCCCCAAAAAAAAATAAACTCCTTCTCTTCTTCCCTAAAACACTCATCAAGCACAAACCCTCTTTCTCAATCACCTCTCTTAATAACACCATGATCAAACCCAAACCCCATACAAAACTACTTGGAGTAATTATTGATAATGTACTAAAATTTGATACTCATATCCAGCAATGTATAAAAAAGACCCACCAGAAACTTGGACTTCTCTATCGCAACCAGAAATATTTGTCACCTTCTTCCAAACCTTCCCTCGCTCAGTCCCTTCTTCTACCCTGTCTTCTTTATGTTGCCCCTGTCCTAACTAATGTTCTGACTTCACTTATCACTAAACTAGAGCAAACTTATCACAAAATAGCCAGGTTTGCCTCTAATCTCCCCTATAAATCCAACCACTGTCTTGCCCTTAAATCACTCCAGTGGCCAGAATTCTCTAAACAACTACTTCTACTCCAACTTCAGATTACACACTCTATCCTGAATGACCCATCTTCCTGCCCTTCCATCACCAACCTAGTCTCCTACTACAACCCCCATCATCACCTTCATACTTCCAGCAAACACCTCCTTGACATATATAAACCCAATAAAAAATATAGAAAAGTCCCTCTACAAATACTGTGTTGCACATGCTTGGAACTCACTCCCTCGAAACATAAGAAGCATTCATCAAAAACACCTGTTCAAAAAATAACTTTTTCTTCAGAGTACATGGTCCTGCCCTTGTATAACCCCCACTTGATCTAGCCTCTTCTCTTCTAAACTTTAACTCTCTTCCTTGTTCTACTCTTTACTTCCTTGTACTTGCCTTATACACCTTTTTACCTCCCTCTCCCCTCACTTCTATGGCATATATATTCACATATGGCTTTATTTAAAAAAAAAGAAAAGAAAAAACATTTTTGATTGAATGGTTTATCTATTTGTATGTACTTCATGTGTGATATTCTCTAGACCTATCAATTGTTATTTAACCTACTCTATGTACAGATATTCTCTGTTGATTTTCTTATTATGTTTCCTGGTGGTTTTCATTTTTTACTCTTTTTTATTTTTGATTTAATTTTTATTGTAAAAATATATAATACTTCTGCAGCTTTTCTCCTCAGGTCTCCAATGAAAATGGGCCCCTGGTTCAGCTGGACTAATCCGGTTAACAAGTGTCAATATAAATAAAATAAATAAATAAAAAATAAATAACAACAGTCATACAGAATATTATATTCAAAAAAGTAGCAGAAAGTATACTAAGAACTAAGCCAACATAGGAATGGAGAAAGGAGATTCTGACAATGGGAATGACTGCAATTAGGGGTGCAGAGAATAAACAAGAGGGGGGTGGAATTTACTGGAGAAGGCTGCCAAAGGAACCAAGGTATTGGGAAAAAATAATTAGAGAAGGAACAGTAACAGAATGAGAGAGCCCAGGAAGACATTTAGACTGCAGGGTAGTGATTGCCTTCCCTATCAGGGATTGATATCAGAATACAGACAAAGATAAAAGGATAATAAATGAAAGACCTGCACTGATTGAGTTTTTAACTGAGTCAACAAACAGAAGTTGCAGTTCACAAAGAAACAAATGGAGGACATATGTATGGCGGTCAAATCTGCAACAAAGTCTAGAAGATTTAGGATTTTTTTCCTGGAAGTGATGCTAGACACTTTTATACCCCAAGCAGATGCCAAAGAATTTTTCATCAGCTAGATGGCAAATATTGGAGGTGTGACTGGGAAGAATGAGGTAACTGGGAAGGTCTACTTCACACAATTGAAGCGAACAATCAAATCAGTGAAAAATTCCACTGGGAAAGGAAGCAGTTGGCCAATGTTAGGAAACTGCCCTTTCCCCACTGTAGTGCGATCTCGGAGTTGGTACATTGCGAGGTGTGGGGGGCACAGCCCCCCCACCTGGGTGGGTTTGACATACTGCGGTGTGTGTATGTTGTTCGTAAGATGGACAAGTGCTTCCTTTCCCTGTGGTATGTTTCACTGATTTCAACGTTTGCTTTATTGAACATTCGCTCTTTTTGTCTCTATGAAAAGAGTTTTGGCAAAGTGTGGTTCGATTATGTGACACAGACCCAACTGGGATCATATGTTTTGGGAGTACAATGAATTGAAAGTCTAAAATAATCCCTACAGACTACTCTGTCAGGAATCCCGGGTGAGCCAATGAGTGTAACTAAGGAAATGAGTTTTTTGAACTGGCATATAGGATCTGAATTGCGTAAGGCCTTGTTAAGTTTAATTCTGGTAGCTACCTAAAAAAAGTAATTACTAGAAAATAGAAATCAAAATCTAAACCTACTATACTTCAAATATTGAATATTGTAACAGAGATAAAAGAATAGGAAGTGGAAACTTCAGAAAAGGGTAGGAGCAAATTACATAGAAGTAAATTTGTAGGAATAATACATGTATAATAATGTTCAGGAGGAGTAGGAGTAGTGAGGTTTAAGGGAAGCCAGGAATTCAGCATTTTTTGTAATGTTGGACTGATGATAGTAGCAAAGAAAATATATGTGATGTATATTGTATTTAAATGGAAAAATTGCCTAGAAAAAATGAAAATTATGGGAACAGTACACGCAGAAAAATGTTTTGGAGGAGGAATGGGGTTTAAGAGCAGGCAGGAAGTGAATACTTTATGTAATGTTGCTTAGATTACACATTACATATACTGTTATGTATCCTATAACATTTTCAAATATGATCTTGTTAATATGGTTTGAGTACTTTAATATAAATTTAAGTTTGCTTATTTCACAAGTCA
The DNA here is from genome assembly GCF_019279795.1 of Protopterus annectens. NCBI lineage: Eukaryota > Metazoa > Chordata > Ceratodontiformes > Protopteridae > Protopterus > Protopterus annectens. Next base: position 233,897,505 of record NC_056745.1, read on the forward strand.
TAATTCAATAATGGTGTTTAAAAACATTTTTTCATTTTAATATGTAAGATCTAATGGTAGGTTTTCTCGCCTCCTGGCAAAACCTGCAACATGTTTTCAGAATATTGGGGTCTGAAAGGGATTAAAATAATATCATCTACAATGTCAGGTTGTGGACTAGCAAGGTGGGATGGAGTAGAAAACTATGTTTCTGTGTGAGCAAGTCCACTCTGAAGGGTAGCTTGTGATGATGGCCCTTGGCCAGATGAAGTAGAAGGGGAAAAGTACAATTGTGTGACTAAACTTTATCATAATAGTACATCTTCAAATGATCACTACTGTAGCAGCCTTAGCTATTTGGATTAAATACTGCCAAGGATACAAGGGCTGGCCAGCTTCCAAACTTTCACGGCACCTTCAACTCACCCATACCATCAATCAGCTCAAGCTGAGCTGACTAAAAAGGTAGGTTTGGGTGTCAAGCCCTTCACAGCTTTCATGCTAATGAAAACAGAGAGGCAGATCCCTGACAGGACAATGCTAGCAACAACAACAAAATATTCACACCCTGGCATAAACAACACACCAAAAAACAAGGGGGATGGAGGAAGCAGCTACTGCAGCAGTGATCATTCAAACATCTACTGTTATGGAAAGTTTACTTACACAAAACTGTACTACGTTAATCTTACTGATCACTGCTGAAGTAGCCTTAGCTATTTGGGTAGAATACCCTAGCTCACTATATTTGGTAGGTGGAAGGGTTATGGCCCGGAAGCCTCTGGATAATGGTCCTAGTAAAGCCTGATCTAGACATAAAGAAGATGTCACGCTTGCAATGCCGTGTAAATGGCTATATAGAGGACCAAGTTGCTGCTTCTAGAATACTTCTAGAATCTGACCCATTCGAAAAAACCATAGATGAAGCCAAGGTCCTGGTAGAGTGGGCCTTGACCCTGCCTAGACTAGTTTTGTTGCAGTGAGTGTAGCAAAAGGCAATGGCCTGAGACAACCATTTGGAAATAGTCTGTTTTGCATAAGTTGTCCCTTCTTTTTACCTTCAGAAGAAATGAACAGCTGATTTGAAGATTTGAAAGATTTAGTTCTGTCAGTATAGTACCCAGGTTATCTGTGAACATCCAAATTATACAGTATCCTTTCTCATTTATTTTTAGGTTCAGGAAAGAAAATGGAGAGATGGATAGTTTGGTTTAAAGTAAACTCAGATACCACTTTAGGCATAAAAGAAGGATTAGTTCTCAAAGAAACTCTTTCTCTATGGAAAATGAGATGGGGTTGACTCACCATAAGAGTTTACAGCTCAGGTACTCTTCTCGCAGAGGTCAGAGCAATCAGTAAAACAGTATTGCATGCTAAGAACCTCAAGTCAGTTGGGTTAAGCTGGTTCAAATGAAGGAAATGCTAGCTTCTCTAACAAAAAGTTAAGATCCCAAGGAGGGGCCATGAGTTTTCTTGGAGGCCTCATGCAAAACTCCTTTCAAAAAATCAGTCTTTCATGAGAAACCATTAATAGAGGAGGATCTATGAGGAGACATGCTGAAATGGCCAACAAATGAACCTTGATGGAGGTTATATGAAAGGCCATAGTACAGTAGCTCACAGAAATATTGTAAAAAAAAACAGAAAACAATTTGCTCTGGTTATGTTTTTGACAACAACTACAAAATATTTCCCATTTTCTAATATATGATTTTCTAGTAGCAGGCTTTCTTACCTCCATTAGTGCCTGCTGCAGGTCGTCAGTAAACCGTTGCCTAAATGGAATTATGACTCTATCATTCAGGCAGTCAGCTGAAGTTGATTGGGTTCAGTGTTTATCAAACACCCCTGATACTGTGCGATGAAGCTTGTAGTAACTGCCCCTAGCCATTTCCAAAAGAAGGGAGAACTATTGTTGCCAGGGCCATAATGGATTTACCACAGTGATATCTTCAGAAGTACCCTGGATATCAGTAGAAAGGGCAGAAAAGTGTAAAGGAAAATTCCTATAAAATGAAATGATAACTCATCTGTCTTCCAGGTATTCTTGCATGGAGCCTTGGAGCAGAATCTTGGTAGCTGACTGCTCAAAGAGAAGGTAAATAGGACTACTTGAGGAACTCCACACGGCTGGAGTAAATATAGGAAGATCTCCTGAGCTAACTTTCATTCATGAAGGTCTGCCCTTGTCCTGCTCAGCTTGTCTGCCACACACTTTTGCTCTGACAAGATGTAAGATGCCTGTAGAATAAGATTGTGCTGTGAAGCTATCCCAAGCTAAACATAGCTAGTCTGCAAAGGGGATACTACCTGGTTCACCCTTGCTTGATGATGTACCACATGACTGTGGTATTGCCTGTAACAACTTGAAGAGGTCCAGGAGACCAAACATGATTCAGAGAGTTGAGTGCCTTGACTAGGGCAATCATTCTTTTATATTTAAGTACTTATGCTTGTCCTTGGTGTCACATACACCTTGCACTTTTATCCCTCCTGAATCTGCTCCGCAAGTCAACTCTAGGGTGTCTTTGGTGACTAATTATTTTAGAGCAAGGAGGATGAAGAGGAGGCTTGGGTTTAAAGAAATTTGCTGTCTCCACTAAGTGATTTCTGTTCTGACAAAATCCAGCACTGGAATTTTAAAAACAGGGGATGTTGGTGCTGGGACGAAAGACTCCTTAGATACCATTGTATCTTTCTCATGTGTAGTCCTGCCAGGGATATCATGAGAACCACAGATGCCATGAGACCAAAAATCCTGAGGTGTTCCTTCCAAGTGACCAAATTCTGAGTGGAAACCCTTAGAAATAGATCTAGATAAATCTATTTTCCTGTGGAAGAAAAGCTCTATAAAATGAGGTATCAAGCTGACACTCAAGGAAAACAATCCTGTGAAAAGAAGTGAAAAAAGATTTTGAATGTTCTCTTGTAATCCCAGCTTATGTAAGAGATCTCTCACCCAACTTTTCAAAGATAAGCAAGTCTTCTAAATATTAAAAAATGTGGATACCCTGTAACCCACAATGAGCTATAACTGGAGCTAAACACTTTGTGAACACTCTTGGTGCAGTGGATAGTCCAGTGGGTTAGGCAAAAAACTGATAATGTGATCCAGACACAAAACCTTACGAAATGCATAAAGTCTGGATGAATAGGAATGTGATGATAAGCATCTTTTAAATCTAATGTTACCAAGAAATGAATGAAGAAGAAGAGGTAACAGGTTATGAAGTCATATTGTTTTGAAATTGGGACCTGTTCATAGGTTCATAGGTAGGTACTAGGCTATCGGCCCAAGGGCCTGAGTAAGCCTAGCCAACAAGGTTCCCTGGCTTATGCCACCCAAGAAAGTTAATTTCCTGTGCCCCCGTCGAGCAGAGCCACAGAAGTGATCCCCGGGGTGTATTTCCTATTTCCCAACCACTCATCAAGATTTTTCTTGAAGAGTGCTAATGAAGAACTTTGCTTGACATAGATGGGTAGCTTGCTCCAGAGTATAGGAAGTCTCTGGGATAAGAATCTATCCCTCCAACATGTCCTGTTTATTGTGGTGACAAGGTTTATGTCCCTACAGCGTGTAGCTCGGAGGGATTGGGATTTCTTTAGGTGCAGCATGTCCAACAGCTCTGGGTTTAACATAGCTTTATATGTTAGGCAGAGATTTCCTCGGAGTAGGCGATAAGCTACAGAGTAAAGCTGGAGTTTTTTTACATGGTGAATGTACGGCATCTGTTTGAGGCCAGTAATCCTCTTTGTGAAGTACTTCTGTGGCCTTTCAAGTTGCTGCAAATGTCTTGTGAGGTACATTCCAAAAGAGGTGTTGTACTCTATAATGGGTCTAACGAGTGCTGAGTAGAGGGAAACAATGACCTCATAGAAGGATTTCCTGACTACTGTGATGATGTGATTATCACAGGAGAGACTACTGTCCACCTGGGTCCTAAGGTCTCTTATCACACATTCAGCGTTAAGTAGACTGCCATTTATGTAGTAGTTCATGGGTACAAAGGTTTTACCAAAGGGGATGACAATGCACTTTTTGGCACTGAGCTTGAGGCCATGGCTCTGACATCAGGCATCTGTCTCAGTGAGGCCCTTCTGTAGGATGTCCACATCATTTGGGGAATCAACTATGGCTCCTAGTTTGCAGTCATCTGCGAACTTCATTAGCCAGAGGCCCTCTGTGTTAGCCTGTACTTCAGAGAAATAGATACCAAACAGGAGAGATTCCGGGACTGAACCCTGTGGTATTCCACTTGTCACTGGTTTGAAGTCAGATTTGGAGTCTGCAACTTTTACAGTGTGGGTTCTGTCAGTGAGCCAGTTGGCAACCCATCTTATGATATAGGGATTTATACCTAGTTTAGTGAGTTTAGCTATAATTCCAGAATGGGGGGATGGTGTTGAAAGTCTTGGCGGGGTCAAGATAGGCTGTGTGAACCACCTTACCCTTGTCGACGGCTTTGGTGACTGCCTCAAAGAAGTTGATCAGGTTCAAAAGGCATGATCTGTCTTTCCCAAACCCAAACTGGGTGGGGTCCAGAGTTTGGAGGTTACCAATGTTTTTGCTTATGAGTTCCATGATGATACGTTCAATGGCCTTGCAGATTACTCGTCAGGCTAATAGGGTGATAGTTCCCAGGATCAGTGGTGGCTCCCCCTTTGTGGAGTGGGATAACTGTTGCTGTGCGCCATTCAGAGGGCACAAAGCCTGATGTGAGACTATGACTGAACATGGCGCTTAGGTGAGGAGCCAGTTTGTTCTGAAGTTCGTGTAAAACGCAGCCTAGGATGTTGTCCGGTCCCATGGATGCTGTGTTTTTGGTTTTAGACAGTGCAGCTTTTACCTGCATAGATGTGATTACAGGGGCTCTGCATTCTTCCTGTATAGATATGGGCCCTTTAGGGGGTGAGAGGGGGGTAAAGTTATCACTGAACCTATCTGCCAGGATGTTGGAAATATCAGTTGGTTCTGTCACAAACATGTTTAGGAAAGAAAGATTCACAAGTGGTTTGCAAGCATTTTCTTTCTTTTTTTTAACAATAAACATCTTTATTAAATTGGCACTTATAACACTGGCAATCATACATTTATATGAATAAAAACAAACCATACTGGCATATTTTTAATTGCAAACATTATACTTCACTTATAATGTATCCATTCATTGTCAGTCAAACATTACAAAGCTCATTAATTTCCTAATTTCCCTTAAACCTCAATCCTTCTCCAAAACATTATTCTGTAAAAATTGTTCCCCCAATTCTCATTTTTCTAACTAATTTGCTCCTACTTCCAGTTGTTTTATCCATATTACTATATTCAGTATTTCTAGTACAGTTGGTTTAGACTTTGATTTCCATTTCCTAGAAATTGCTTTTTTGGCAGCCACCATAATTAGACTTAGCAAGGTCTTACTATGTCTAGGCAATTCTGATTCTGTGTCACAGCTTAAAAATTAATTTCTTTTGTTACACCAACTTCAGTCTCTCTCCTCTCAATCCTTTCTAACCTCTTCTGATTGATTCCTATACTTATCATTTAGTATTTTACATGCCCTACCCCTTTTTAACAGCAGCTTCCATTCTAGAGTCTACCAGAAACTCTACCAGTGCTGATCTTTCACCTAGGATCCCCCTGTTGCTTTCTTTTTGCCTATACTCTGACACCAATCCTTGATAAAGAAGGCAGATTAACCATTGCTGAACAAAAACCTTCTCCAGCCTGGGATGGAGGAACTGATTCTTTCATTCCCTGGGACAGCATGCATAGAAGGATAGGGGAAAATAAGAGTCAGTCTAGTCTGGTGGATGAGGAATTATCACCTGAAAAGAAGAAATTTCCTCCCACTGCCATCTATAATCTTGATGAATGATCTTCAGAACCCATTTTTCTGAAACTGTCCGTTGCCAAAGAAAAAAATAGAGATTCAGACTTTCTGGTGGGAAAAGGGACAGACAGGTTCTCTTGAAAAGTCATTCTGACCTGGACTGTCCTTGGTTTTGGGGGGTCCTGGATTCTTTTTGGATCCACCTTTTCATTCCTCCTTAAACATTTGTTTTACTTGCATTTTGTTGAGAGAGTTTATTTTGTTTTTTTGCCAAAATTGGATGAAGGGTTAGAGAACCCCTTAGAAAATTTAGAGATGGATGACTGACAAATGTTAGACTTTCCTTGTATCGTTTTATCCCTTTCATCATACTTTTTGAGAACCTCTGTAGCAGAAGGACCAAAAACTAAATCTCTGTCTAAAGTAGAATTTAACATCTCATGTTCTCAAATCATCTGGGAGGTTCTGAGAATGTAGCCAGGCAAAACTTCTCAAATCAGTGCCAGTGGCCATAGTCCTAGAAGTAATATCAAATGAGTCATACACACAAATTGTAAACAAAGAGTTGTGATGTGTAAAATGGACATAAATTAATTATTTAAAGCAGATTTTTCCTCACAAGAAGAAACTGCATACAAAACATTCCTCTTGATTTTACAATTATTCAGAATAAAGTTTAGTAAATGAGCCTGACAATTTATAATTCAGAAAATCAAAGTTGCAGAAGTATCATAAACTTCTCCCCAATACTTTCACCTAGGATCCCCCTGTTGCTTTCTTTTTGCCTATACTCCGACACCAATCCTTGATAGGGAAGGCAGATTAGCCATTGTTGAACAAAAACCTTCTCCAGCCTGGGATGGAGGAACTGATTCTTTCATTCCCTGGGACAGCATGCATAGAAGGATAGGGGAAAATAAGAGTCAGTCTAGTCTGGTGGATGAGGAATTATCACCTGAAAAGAAGAAATTTCCTCCCACTGCCATCTATAATCTTGTCGAATGATCTTCAGAACCCATTTTTCTGAAACTGTCCGTTGCCAAAGAATAAAATAGAGATTCAGACTTTCTGGTGGGAAAAGGGACAGACAGGTTCTCTTGAAAAGTCATTCTGACCTGGAATGTCCTTGGTTTTGGGGGGTCCTGGATTCTTTTTGGATCCACCTGTCCATTCCTCCTTAAACATCTGTTTACTTGCATTTTGTTGAGAGTGTTTATTTTGTTTTTTTTGCCAAAATTGGATGAAGGGTTAGAGAATCCCTTAGAAAATTTAGAGATGGACGACTGAAAAATGTTAGACTTTCCTTGTATCATTTTATCCCTTTCATCATACTTTTTGAGAACCTCTGTAGCAGAAGAGCCAAAAACTAAATCTCTGTCTAAAGTAGAATTTAACATCTCATGTTCTCAAATAATCTGGGAGGTTCTGAGAATGTAGCCAGGCAAAACTTCTCAAATCAGTGCCAGTGGCCATAGTCCTAGAAGTAATATCAAATGAGTCATACACACAAATTGTAAACAAAGAGTTGTGATATGTAAAATGGACAAAAATTAATTATTTAAAGCAGATTTTTCCTCACAAGAAGAAATTGCATACAAAACATTCCTCTTGATTTTACAATTATTCAGAATAAAGTTTAGTAAATTAGCCTGACAATTTATAATTCAGAAAATCAAAGTTGCAGAAGTATCATACACTTCTCCCCAATACTTATCAATATTTTTCCATCCTTATCAGAAAGAGTAGGATTGGAATTACCCAGATTTTTAGCAGCAGTAGAATTAAATTAAGCTAAAAACTGCTGGGTCATTCTTGGGAAGAGTGTACAAAAACTTAAAATATTGAGGACCTTTATACATTCTATCTACCTTTTTAGAATCATCAGGCTGACTATAAGGAAAATTGCAGAGAGTTACATACACATCCTCTAGAGCTGACAGAACTGAGGGTATGGGTGAAGATACTTGAAATTATCTTCTGCGGGACTGAGAAACCTCAGTGTTCTCCCATTGAAAACACTGGCACATTTTTGAAATAGCCTCAGGGAAAGAGAAACCCCCACAGAAAGAATCAGAAACTGAGCTCTTCTCTGAGACTGTATCAGAAAACTGAGGAGAAAGCCCAGTATCTGTTCCTTCATCTTCCCATCTAGATCCATAATCGTGAATCTCTTCAGGAAAAGAGGTATCCCAGTTTCTTTAACCAGAAACCACCTAATAAGAAGGATGAATAGCCTAATTTAAATCCTGAGCCAGACCCAGTAAATTACTCCTGTCTAAGTAGATAAGAGTAGACGTACATACATGTTAAGTTTTTCCACTTCTTTGTGACAGGAAAAATTGAGTCAACTGTGTTATTAATGGCAGTAGCAGCTTCTCCAGATGGACACAATATTCTGAAAAAACAGGAAAGTCCTCCCTGTTCCTGCTCCCAGGACTGACAAATGGCTCTCCGTTACCCATTCAGAGGACACCAGCAGCCACAGAGGACATGGCTAACCCCTAGTCAATAGTGGCTATAGGTGCTACACCAGACGGAACCAGGGTAAAAGATGAGTGGTCTGAAGAACAAGCTATGGCCATAGCAGAGTCACCCACCTATGCCTGAGGCAATTTGCTGGCCTGCTGTGGTGGCAAAAGGTGTTTGCTTAACTTTTTCTTTTTGTGGCTGGAAGGAAACAGCAGCATAAGCCGGTAAAAATTTAAAGTCTTTACAAGTCACTTTTTTCACAAAAAAACACAGTAAAAACACTTCAAAACACCTTATCAGCTCCAAATGTAAAATAAACACAATTTTCCACAGAAAAATGGTTTTGAATTACTTTAAACAACTTTTAAACTGAAAGGACAAAAGTGTGATCCCATTTAAAAGAACAGTTAAGTCTTGTGACAGCCATTTAAAACACAAATCTGTAGTTTAAACAGAAAAGTACAATAAAACAACATTTTTTAATGTGGAAAGTTTTCCCTATAGAGAACTTATCTGCCCAGCAAAGGAACAGCACAAGCTGACTGTCTATCTTCAAAAGCTGACAGAGAAGCACTCTCTTCAATGACAGGAAATCTCTGAAGGACTTGGCATTCAAACTTGACGTTTTAGTCAGCTCAGCTTGAGCTGACTGATGGTTTGGGCATATGGAAGGTGCTCTGAAACTCTAGAAGCTGGCTGGCTGTTATATCTTTGGCAAGATATAAACCATATAGCTAAGGCTACTGTAGCTGTGATCAATATGATGAACATCCAATACTGCCTGGACCAAAAGGGAGTTACCAGCAAGGGTTTTAGTGTATCCCTTTGAATCTTTAACAGAAACTTTGGAATTAGGGTGGTGGAGGAAAATCATAAAGAAAACTCCCTCTCCCATGATGGCAAGGGATCCTGGAGTGAAACTGCCTGAGCTGTTTGTAGTGAATGGAGGCAAGTAGATCTGTCGGGCGCTAGGATCCACCACATAACACAAGCACTCAGGTCACTCCAAGGCAAGTACAAATATGACTCAGTCATTGTCCATGCTGGTGTGAATGACCTGAGACGTACCTCCCTGGACTACATGAAAAGAGACATAGAGGAGCTCTCTGAGCATGTAGCCCAGGCCGGTATGACCCTGACCTTGAGTAGCATCTTACCCTCACCAAGAATGATGCCACAATATGAAGACAAGATGATCAATTTCAACAATTGGCTTAAGTACTGGTGTCATTCAAAGGGGATCCAATGCCTGTCAGCCTGGGATGATATGCTCGACAAGCCACGATGCTTCGCTAGGGACGGCATACACCTGTCACCCCTGGGCTTTCGGATATTGGCAAAGGCTCTTGTTACCCCCATAGTGCCTTTTTTAGGCAAGGCTCAAAAGACACACCCACCTCCATAGGTATCACAAGGGATAAGAAACTAAGAGTAATGCTACTCAACACCAGAAGTCTAAACCTCAAGATGCACGCACTTGAAACTCTCCTTAGCATGGAGAACATCGATATCTGTGCAGTAACAGAAACCTGGTTCAGGGCTCCCGAGAGCACCCCAGCACTACCAGGTTATACCTCATACCATGCTTTTTGGCCCCAAAACTTGGACCTAACCACAAAAGGAGGGGGAGTATCGATATTCATCAAAGATACCCACACCTCCAGGTTGGTGGCAAACCACGAAGCATCAGAGACTATCCATGTGCAACTAACAGTGGGTAAAACTGCCTTCCAGTTTATAACCTGCTACAGACCACCCTCCCAAACACAGGAACCCCACTCAGCCTTCCTGAGAACATTGGAAAATATGAAGGTCTCTCCAAACACCATTATATTGGGCGACTTCAACTACCCAAACAGACTGGGAGCATTACTCTAGCTCCAACACCCTAGCCCAAAGGTTCCTAGAATTCATAAACTCAAATGTTATGGAACAACTTGTTACCACTCCCACAAGAGGGGAAAGCATACTGGACCTGATCATCACCAACATGGGGACTCTATGCTCCAGACCAGAAGTGTATCCCTCACTGGTAAGATCAGACCATAAACTGATCTCACTGGATATTCACATCCCGACCCCACCCCCTGCCCAGAAAACCACAGTGAAAAACTTCTCTAAAGCAAATTTCACACTCCTCAAAACCGAGGTGGAATCCTTCAAAGCCCCCGGGCCTGTGGAAAATACGTCCCAGACCGCAGAATCCTTTATAAATGCATTCTATGAACACCTTCAGGAATGCATGGATCATGCAATCCCAAATAAAACCAAGACCCAATCCTCCAAAGGCAGACGTCCTGTCTGGTGGACCCCAGCCATAAACAAACTATACAACAGAAGGAGGAAGCTACTACATGATAGAGCAAAATCCCAAAAAGGGAAGGCATCTCTGATCAGTATTAGCAAAAAACTAAGGGCACTCATAAAATCGTCTAAGGCCAGCTTCGAGAGAAAAATTGCACAGGACACTAAGGATAATCACAAGGCTTTCTTTAGTTATGTTAGGAACCTGGGTGGGAATTCCCAGATATGCTCAGAATTAGTCCAAAATGACAAAAAATACACCAAACCCACAGACATTGCCAACATCCTAGCTGACAGGTTCAGTGCAAACTTCTCCTCCCCCTCCCCACCAAAAGGGCAAATATCTATCCCAGCAGAGTGCTGCCCCCCTGACATCTCAGATGCTCAGGTAAGAGTCGCCCTCTCCAAAGCAAAAAACACAGCATCAATGGGACCAGATGCTGTCCCAGGCTGCGTCCTACATGAACTCCAAGAAGAGCTAAACCCAAACATAAAACTACTGTTCAATCTCGATATGTACCCAAAGAGTGGCGTACAGCAACAGTGGTCCCTCTCCACAAAGGTGGTGCCTCAACGGACCCTGGAAACTATTGCCCCATAAGCCTGACTAGCTTGGTCTGCAAAGCTATGGAAAGGATCATCATGGACCTCACAAATAAAGATATTGGGGACCTACAGACACTAGATCCTACCCAGTTCGGCTTTGTTAAGGGCAGATCCTGCCTCTTAAACCTGGTCGACTTCTTTGAAACAGTCACCAAGGCCATTCACGAAGGGAAGGTGGTCCACACAGCCTACCTGGACCTTGCAAAAGCCTTCGATACAATACCCCACTTGGGCATTATAGATAAGCTCACCAGCTTAAATATAAACCCCTATGTCACTAGATGGGTTGCAAACTGGCTCAAGGATAGAACCCACATGGTTAGAATTGTTGGAGCCATGTCGGACTCCAAACAAGTTACAAGTGGCATCCCACAAGGCTCAGTCCTGGGACCTCTCTTGTTCGGTATATATTTCTCGGAGGTACAGGCCAACACAGAAGGACTGTGGCTGACCAAGTTCACAGATGACTGCAAACTGGGCGCCATAATCGACTCTCCAGCTGACACCAGCATCCTCCAAAAGGGCCTCATCGAAACAGACAACTGGTGCCAGAGCCATGGCCTCAATCTAAATGCCAAAAAGTGTATAGTCATCCCCTTTGGCAAAAACAAAGTGCCCACAAATTACCACATAGGTGGTAATCCATTAAGTACAGAAGAAGTAATTAGGGACCTGGGGACCCAAGTTGATAGCAATCTCTCATTTGACAACCACGTGGCCAAAGTGGTTAGAAAAACATTTTATATAGCCCACCTAATCATGAAGGGATTCACATCTAGATTAGGGGAGGTCATCGTGCCTCTTTACTCATTCCTCATCAGGCCCATAATTGAGTACAATGCCCCTTTTGGGATGTACCTTACCAAACACCTGCAGCAACTGGAAAGACCCCAAAAGTACCTCACCAAGAGGATCAAAGGGCTCAAACAGATACCATATGCTGCCCGGTTACAGAAACTCCAGCTCTACTCAGCGGCATACCGCCTGCTCAGAGGCAACCTGTGCCTGATGTATAAAGCCATGTCCAACCCGGAATTAAGGGGCATGCTGCACCTCAAAAAATCCAAATCCCATCGAGCTACACACTCGAGAGACTTGAACCTCAGCACTGAAATAAATAGGACATGCTGGAGGGACAGATTCATAACCTAGAGGCTCCCTTCACTGTGGAATAAAATCCCAGTCCAGGTTAGGCAGAGTCCCTCATTGACTCTCTTCAAGAGGAATCTTGATGAGTGGATGGGAGATCGTAGGTTTACCCCGGGTATCACTTCTGTGTCACTGTTAGACAGAGGCACAGTATACTAACCTCGAAAAAGGGCATAGCAAAATTAATTTAAAATGGGTGGCGAAAGCCAAACATACTCTGGCTAGGCTTATAAATGCCCTAGGGCAGATAGCCTAGTATGAACCTATGAACCTATGAATACCCATTTGTGAACTATGCCCAGGAAGACCTCCCTGTTTAGTATCCATTTGTGAGGGTCTTCCAGGGACTTGCTTAGTGACTCTGCCAGGACATTATTCTGGGACAGAATGTAATCTACTTGTAGGTACAGAGTTGATTGGTCCCACATCAGAAGAGACGGTCTGCATTGTTGGTAAGACGTTGTCCCCTCCTGCTCATTTTTATACCACATGACTGCTGTGCTTTCTGTGAAAATTCTTAGAGGACCTGTCTTCCACAAGTGTCAAAACTCCTACAAAATGTTAATATGCATCCTAATTTCTTTCATACTGATGTGTTCCTTCCTTTGTTTGGGTGTCCATTGACTCTGAACGGTTAAGGAGCCTGCACATGCACTCCAAGATAGATTTGATGCATTTGTGTATTTCCTGAGTGGGAACTATTTGTTTGAAAGCTAGTCCTGGATTCAGCTGTACCTGAGAGATCCAGCAGTTTAATTCTCAGTGTTGATACCAGAGAAACTTCAGGTACCACTGGATCTTTCTCATGTGAAGTCTGGCATAGGGAATCATGGGGATGGGAGTTGCCATAAATGTCAGGATCCTTAGAATATATCTGAGTCCTGCAAAAGGTGATAGCTGGAGCTATAAAAAATGACAAACTACTCTTCATATGGACATTACAGGAGATATGGAAGTTATCCCTTAAGGACATAAATACATCTAGCTCATTAATTTCTTAATACACAACGACTTTATTTGTGCTTTGTTGGCTCACCATTACAGTGTAAGTGGACAGTTTAGTTATTCTCACTTTATGTCTACAGTTAGTGGAACCTGGCATGTCACAACTGACTGTCTGTATATGCGAAGAAAAATAATAATAAGGACAATATTTTTTGTTCAGATAAACTCACCACAATGTGGGGTCATTGTTAAATAAAAATAGGATATAGGTTAGACTAGACAGTTTACTTTAATACTAATGGTCAAAAGGAATGCTCTGGAACATTATACCATTTGTACTTGGGTGTTGGCCTGTTGTACTGTGCATCTTCTAATGCTGGACGGAAGAAGAAATATGGAGATCTGAGAGCAAATAGGAGACTTAAGATACACTAAGGAAGGATTGAGAGAGGGATAAATACACAGGCAATATGATGGTAAAGTGGTAGAGATATGCACAAAAGCAGGACACTGTGGGTGGAGTGTAATCCCCTCATGTACGCTGAATAAAGGACAAGATACAGAAGAACAGATGTATGGATAGGGACTCCATAAAATAGGCATTCATGTGCAAATTCAAAAATTAATATGTTTAGTCTATAAAATGTAGTGTTTTGTGCTCTAACTTATGTTCAATGTATTTCACTAGTACATCAGACTATTCTATGTGGGAGGCTGCAACACACCTGTTTTAACTTGAACATATAGGCGAAGTGGGTCATAAGCAAGAAACAGGAAAAAGACATTGAGGAAGAGTTTATGGGCAGAAGAGAAGGAGGTACCACTGATGCCATGTCTCCAAAGGCTTTCCATCTGTACTTTAGGCACTGTGATTCTCAGTATATCCATAACAGTAGGAAAGAGTCCAACATGTATTTGTAGCACTACAAAGTGATGCAGCATGAGCCAGAAAAGCCTTGAACTGTCATAAATATTTAACTGGAATATAGAAAACATCACCTATCCTAAAAAGGGGGAGAGGGCACAAACAAGAATGTCTACACAAAAGACAGATGTGGCACTGCTTCAACAGGTATGGACTGGGAAGAACAGGGAACAAATTAAGGAAGAGTCAGAGGGACACAGTTTGGGTCTGGGGAAGAAAGAAGACAAAATAGGCTGCTTATTAGTAGCAGCTAGGGCAGAGGGTTAAGTTTGAGATTGAGGAAAGGGACAGTTAATGAATGACTGGGACAATAAAAGGACAGATAGAGGATATAGTCTTCCAGTGGCACTAACTGACATAAACCAAGTTACCTGAGAGATTTTTTTGAGGAGTGTGCTAAGGATGGAATAGGGAATTGGGTTCGATACATAAGTATTACATGGAGGCTTAACAGTGCAAGAAGACAGACTAGATAAGTGGCATGCAAAATAAATAACAGAATAAGAAAAAGCAGAGCCAGCTTAATTAAGAGTGAAGGGTTAAGTGAACAGGTAGAGGGCAATGACACAGTGACAGAGAAATTACATTTTCACGAGATGAGAACAGGCAGGAAGTAGAACATTTTGCCCATTTGAATAAATTGTTGTACTGTAGAAAATGAAAATGGGGAATGATACACGATGGATGTAAGAATGGGGAATGCAGGAGGGTGGGCAATTGTTGCATCTCAAGGGGTAAAGACTGGGGAGATCATGAACAAGAAAGATGATCACGGGAGATGAAAGGGGCAACAGTAAAGAGGAATAGGCAAGGTAGCTTATAATGAAGGCTATACACATGGGAATGTGTATGCAGAAACAGGTGAGTTAAGAAGGAAAGAGGACACGGAAACTAGAAGCTGGTCTTCAGAGCTGCACAATTTGCAAGGATTCACTAGGGAACAAGGTTAGCATTGGAAGAAGGCTCTGAGAGAACTGAAAGATAAAATAAGGTGGGTTGACAAAGAAAAAGTGATAAAGAGGGTGGATAGAGACATGATGAAAACTAGATGAAGTACACCAAGAGCTTAATTCCTGTGTTTTAGACTAAGGGGAGAGAAGGAAATGTGGAAATAATTAGGATGACAGAGTCTGAGAGAGATGACAGCAAAAGCATAGTAGCAAAAGTGTTTTGTGTATTCTGCAAGGAACTATGCTTAAATTAAGTTGCCATGATTTTAGATTACACTGATTTGCTTTAACTGATTTCATCTGCTTAAGGAGTGAGTATAGTGCACTGGGATACATACAGTGACGAGTTCGTTCACGCCACCAGAATGGTTGTATGATGTTATCTGAATAATTACCTTAATATTCGTAATAATTCAAGTTGCTGCAATCTTAATTATAGCACTGCTTTTGATCAAATACATTGCTATCATAGGGAATTTATGTATAACGTGTTTGAACTTATTCCTGCACTACTGTTTATTCTGCATTTACATTGCATTTTCTACTTTGTTGTAAAGTTCATAACAACCTGGGCTGGACCTGCAATTGCTCATGCTTGATCAGTGCTCTATTATAGCAAACAAATAACAAACAAACAAAATAAATAAGGTGTATTTGCATCACATAATTTATTTATATATTTTATTTTGCTTAGACATAAAAGTTTTGTGAAACTTGAAATGGAAGAGAGTTGAGGGACTGATCTACAGAGAACTGATGAAGAGGGATGGAAGGAGAAGTGAGTAATGTAAAAAGCTCCATACTGTATTTGTCTAATTGGCAATTACTTAATTTTTTTGCACATTTACTGTTTGGGAATTTCTTATTTTGTGTCATCTCTTTTATTTGTTAGGCATCCTTTTTATTTCCTGCAGAGTCTTCACAGATGTTTCAACAAAATGTATTAAATGTTTTCTGTTTTTGGAAACAACATTACTGCAACTGTTTTTGGATATGCTTTCCCCTTGGTTTAATTTCCCCAAATCCTAACCTAACTACTGCAAATCTCACCAGAATGATTCCCCTGGAAACCATAAAACATACTGGACTGGAATGAAAAAAGTCTTAACTCTTCCCATAGTTAAATGCTCAAAATACTCAAAAATAAAAGTAAATACCCATTTTTCAATAGACTCGGGCAATATTTTAATAACCATTACAACTTCTCTGCTCCCATTCCTCCCCACGTCTTACCTTCTCCCATATTTAGCCTCTTCTAGCTTTTCATATACACCAAGATTCCACTTTACAAATGTGTCCCCTAATGCTGCATATAGGCTCCTTACAAAAAGTCAAACTACTAAAAGATTTTCATTGAACTCTACATCACACCTTTTTTAAAATGCCTTCATTATACAATACCTGCCTACTATGTACTAATATTCATCTTTAACTCCTCTTTCCAAAGTGGTATCACACTAATAGAACAGATGTCAGTATTAATAATTACTCTAGCTAAAACTTCAAATCCTACCATTCTAGAACACTTCTAACCAACTGCAATCTTCCCTCCTCTAGCTAAAAAATATGAAAAACGTATTTATAAACAATACTTAACATTCATCAAGCAATTTGGAATATTCTCATCCCTCAGCATGAATTCAGACCAAGATATAATACAGCTGCTGGTGGTATTCAGCATCATCATCTTACGTTATACCCTTTAGCAGTCATTGTTTTTTGGGAATACAGGCCAAACACAGAGTAACAAATGTGGCTTCTGCCTATTAGATAGACTCAGTCTCTGGTCACACCAGAGGTGTTGATTGATCACCACATCCAGGGAGTGAGCCATGAACCGAACTATGGACAATCCATTAGCATTCCAATGATAAGTTCCTGGCTGATGCTCCAATGAACCAAAATGGCTGTACTGCCAAAATATCAGCAGGTTATGCTGGCACTCCATCTTTACCCTGGCTCATCCAAGTGTACAGGACATGATCAGTGACCAGGGTGATAGTAATAAATGGCAGTATGAGCCCATTTAAATGCCAGACACTCTTTTCCAACCATGACACAATGAAATTCATTTGGACTGAACTTACATCTAGTAACATAGGGGATGTTCTTTCCCATTCAAGGCTATCAGTAACCTAATCATAATAAAGTGACAAGACCATCGTAATAACTACTTCATCAATATCCATTTGGACAAAAAATGTTTAAAAATGTTATGGGTAATAATGATAGGCTGAGAACACAGGTTACTCTTTAGAGTAATGGATGATTTTCAGATTCTTCTTTCCATTTAACTTTCAGTGGTGCTCTAGCCTTTTTTTTTATTTTGTTCCACTGTTCATTCAAATAAAATCAGAAAGGCTTCTCCATCATCTCTTGGGTTCATGTTTTTACAGAAAATGACTAGCCTGGATGGCTTGCATTTAATCCTGTTTCTGGCCTTCCTAACTGGAGCTCTTTCTTTTCAGCCAGGGCCTTGATTTCTTGTTGGATGCCTATAGTATTTTGAAGCAAGGCCTGGTTGTTCTCTTACTGTGATGTAACACTATTGCCTTTTGTACAGCAACACTGCTGAAAGCTCTTCTACGTGGCAACAGTGGTTTGTTGTATGGCAATAGTGCTCTAGCATTTTTGCATTCTTGTTGCTATACGGCATACTGCAGCAAAACTTCAACCATCTTGTCCATGTTTTCTTGTTTTGGGCTGCTACACTGAATTTGTTTTTTCAAAATTGTCAAAGGCCTGTAAAACTCAAAGTCACCAGAAATGTTTTTCTGGAATGGGAGAACTTCCATACAGTTAATATTTTCCTAGTATCTCCACCTGGCTCTTTGGTGCAGGGGATGGATTTCTGACTGCTACCCAAATTCTCAAGGTATGACTGTAGGCCATGGCACTGAAGATGCCAGAAAAGGAGGGGGGGTGCACACTCAGAGACATACTGAGTAGTGAAACGTTCTGGTATAGACTGGGAAGCTCACTGCTCAGGGCCTTGGAGGTGTAAGGCAGGGATTCTTTGCGGGAATGTCTCTTGTGGAAGTGAGGGGACATCCTCCACTGTCATCTCATTGCACACTCCATCCTTACACCTTGCCAGGTGCATGCAGTAGGGACAGGGAAATTAAAAGGAGAAAACTATATTACCCAGCCTTGAAACATCCCTGATAGCTGTCTGAATGATGATCCCTCCTGGTCAACCCTTGCCAGATGATGAGGAATGAATAAGCTAAGTGGTCATGAGGTGACTGATGATTGACAGAGAGTGAAAGCAAAAAGTACAAAAAAATAAGAATTATGTGATATGAACAAAAAAATCGACAGTCTTAAAGCACAGAAACAAAACAGTCTTTACTAAAGGGAAACTTCCCAGAAGCAAAACAGAATATTTACTCAGTCTTAAATCAATCAATCAAACTAACTAGGGTTTTTTTGCAATCTTAAAGTAAACAAAACATCTCTGTACTATTTTATGTTCTTGCTTGATTCTTAACACTCAGTTCCAAAGTATATGCACAGCCCAGACATAAAATAAAAGTACTGTGTTTGCATTAGTTAGACAGTCTGCAAAACAGTATTTTAACAAACTGATTGGGACAATTTCCATAAAAGAACAGCCCCAATTTACACATTTTTTTTTTCAGAATGGAGCTCGCAGTAGCAAGAATACACACTTCCAGCCATTGGCAGAGAAATTTCCAGAAAAGCAGGAATCTCTGATAATTTCTTTGCAAGCCCCAAGTAAGTCAATGCCAAAGATCTAGCTTTCTTTCATAAAAAGGTATGCAACAGTATGTAATTAACTCCCTGGTAGTCCCCTGCTTTCACTCACAGATTACTCCGTTTTAGAGCTCCAACCCCACCATTTTACCTAACAGCCAAGTTTTAGCTTACTCAGTAATTTAATCCTTTAGCAGTGGTAGAGTGGTTAGCATTGTCACTTCACAGCAAGAGGTTCTCTGGTTCAGTTCTTGGCTGGACCGCCTTCTGTTTGGAGTCTGCATGTCTTCCCTGCAGCTGAGTGAGTTTTAAAGACATGCAGGTAGGGGTGTGTGTGTGTGTGTGTGTGTGTGTGTGTGTGTGTGTGTGTGTGTGTGTGTGTGTGTGTGTGTGTGTGTGTGAAGATTGGGTGCCAGGCTGGCATCTTAACACCATAAAAACTCCACTGTCAATCAATCTGCAGACCGGTGATCCACTGTGGTGACCCCTAACCGAGAAAAGCCAAAAGAGAAGCTACTGTACTCTGGGAGTATAGGTTACACACAGGCTAACAAAGCTGACTAAAACATTTAAGTCCTGACAGCAGTGCCCTTCTACCTATCACATGGTTACGTAGGCTGGTCATGGATCTCTTTTCAGATAGGAGTGTTTCAGTCTCATTTTGTCAAGAATAGAAATGAAAAAAATATGTTACAATTATAGAACAATATACAAAAAAAAACTTGTAAATCAGAGCATTCTGGGAAATACAGAAGTATTTTTGCAGGAGGCACAATCCTATTGCAACCCTAGTGTGGGGACTTCATTTATACCCACCCCATCTCTAAATACTTTCAGAGCTGCATAAGCTCAATGTAAAGAAAATTATAAACAAAAGCTCATATTTGCTCTTTATTCTTAGTTAATTGGCCATGGGGTTATTATTTAAATGCAGCACAAAATGTCTGAAGAAGGACCCAGTGAAATCACTCACTTATAACAAAGCATGCTCAATAGTTTAAATACCAACCAAACAAGGTATGATAAATTCAGTGTTCTTCTAGATCAGTTACAATATCTGTGAGTTATACAGATAAAGACGGTGACTTTCCTGTACAGGTGTTAATCTAACTTGGCTCTAATAAAAAACATCATACTCTTGGAACTATTGGAGAAAATGCATGGTTCACATCAACAAATGGCATATTTTCAGTCTGTCGTACATTACATAACCTGGACCCTGCCGCCTCCAATTACTTTCCTGAGAAGTGTAAACCACAAATAAAGCCTGCTGCTTCTTTTTACCTGAGACCTTGTTTAGCCTTGCCCAGCTTAGCTCATACAAAGGTGGTTATGGAGGTTCATGAAATATAACTTAGGATATGTTAGTGTAACTGGTTTGAAAGTCAAATGTATATAAGATTATTAACAGATTTCTTCTTTCATATGAAAGAAGTTTAGAATATGTATTTTAGTAATTTTATATATATGCACATGCATATGGAATCAACTATATGTGTGCATGCAGTTAGTTCAAGAGGACTGTATTTAAGTGTTTTTATTAAGAGATTTCATCATGTGATTTTTATAACACATTTCATTTGCTTTCGGTAGGAGTGAAGGTATATTTCAATGGATTTTGAATGCTTTGTAATTGTTTTCAAGTCTGAAGAAACAACCTTGGAGACGCGAACGCGCTTACTTTGTGGGATAAAGAAGTACTTTTTAAGCTATTTTCAGTGGTTTGCTTCGAATGTCGTGTAGTACCTGCCATCCTTTGGTTTGAATCTATACAGTTTTTGCATGGAGGTACAGTACCCCTGTAGTGTTTTCTTCCTTTTTTCTTACATGAAATATAACAGGCATCATGTCCTTAAAAAAGCCCAGTGTTCCTCTTTGCATCTGGATCTTTAACTGGGGGTTAATTAATAAGAAGTACCTTTTTAGGAAAAAAAGACAGTGTACTTGAAATACTTGCTGGAGTTCAAAGTATTTGTCTTTATATCTCATTATCTGCCAACCATTATCATCCCATGGCAATGTATCTTACAGTGGTATCCACTATCATAAACAATAAAATGTATCTTATGGTATATGCCACTACCTCTAAATATAATACTAACAAGTACAAATCTGGAGAACATTAAAATGGTAAGTCTCAAATCACTGAAGCACAAGTACTATATAAGAACACAAGAAGCTTAATGTGTGCTTGCATAAATGGACAGAGAGACAGCTTAAATAATTCCCATTCAATAGAGTTATATTTTAACATTTCTGAGAAAAAAAATTGTGAAACGATTCAATTATATTCCTGTGAAAAAGTCAGATATCCTAAATACTGTAGGTGGTACAGATGTGCTGCATTAAAGGGAAAATATTTTTGCTGACATACCTGTACATCCTTTTCCAAGATTTCTGTACTTTGCTCGTGTTTCTCTTCACAGATCAAGGATGGCTGCTCGTCAGGTACACTCTGCTGATGTCCTTGGGTACAGCAAGTACCATTTTGATACTGATTTTTAGTTCCATCAATAACCATACCAGAAAGCAAGGAATCCACTGAATTCTTGTTATCTGTCTTGCTCTCTTCAGAACACGACTGCTGGTACATTTGGCATTGTGAAGATGACACATATTGACTTGAAGTTTCAGTTTTGACATTCTTATTTTCTTTCCTAGGATTTATTTTATTAATATTATGCCGACTTCCAAATCTTGAGACAGCAAAGTCTGATGATGAACTCAGGATAGTGGAGCCTTTTCTCAGTCTTCTCAGAGTTGGGGAAGTAGAAATCCTGGCAGGGGCTTGTCGATTAAACAAGAAATGTGTGTTGTAGTGTTCAGGGGGATCTGGATTGGAGTCATAAGATGTTATAATTAGCTGAACTGGAGGACTGACAAAATCAAAATGTCCAGAGTAACTGCTGGTCCTACAGTCCTGATTTTCTACACTGAGCAACATGGATTTGGAACTCAGAAGGTTTGTGCCGAGTTCTGATCGTAAGCTGTTGCTACATGGATCCCCTGTCTGTTGTGGCTGTGTATATTGTTCTGTCTGTGCTTCACTGCTACCTCCTTCCATGGCTCAAAAATCAGCATATGCCACCTCAAATTGTTAAATCTTCTTGCTGTAGCATTATTGTGACTGGATAACAAAATAAAACACATAAATACAGAACATGCACATGTAATAGCATTGTAATAGCTTAGCCATTCATATTTACAACTTCATTTTATACCTCATAAAAATGTCATTTGTGACTGACACACAAATCTAGTGAGGTAGCTTAATCAGAACAAATTGTCATCCGAAAAATTGTTTTAGTGTTGCTCTACTCATAATTTACGATGTGAAAGAATCTTCCTTGCACTTTCATTTATCCCCACATAAAATATAAAATGATTCTTAAATTAATGCAAGAAAGAAAAAGTTAATGCTTCAAAACTAAATTCTTGGAACATTCCAATACCTGGCAGCATGTGACTTGGGTCAAGAAGCACATAGTTTTAAAGATTTAAAGATTATCACAGATGTGTGTTTACAGCAATCAGAAAAACACTGAAGTCTTTTGGGAGCATTTTAATTATGATGCAAGTAGGCATACTTACCAGGCTGTGCAAATGAAACAAAAATAAGTTACATGCTGATAAACATGACTGTTATGGATGCTCAGTGGCATGATTAAGTCCTGATGCATTTCTGTTGTAGTACATCTTCACTTTTCTTAGCTCCCTTGTATCTTAAAGAACTACCGGCCTGGTATTAGCTTGCCAGAGCCTTAAATGCATCTAAGGTGGGGCTGTTGGAGAATCTAAAAGTGCAGCTTAAGTTCTTAGGTGATCTTTGTTTGCTTTTCAAGGGCCACATATTAACATCCTTCTGCCAGTCTGACAGCGAATATCATTGATCCTCACCTCTTTTAAACCATCCTTTAAAATACACATATTTAATCTCACATATGAGGTTTAACTTATGGTTTTCTCACAACACATAACTTGATTCAATTGTTTTTATTTCTGCTATAGTTACTGTTTAATTTTGTTATTAGAGGTTAATGTGCTTAATTTGATTTATTTCATGATTAGGATTACACACCCAAATAAACCTGAATTAAAAAAAATAATCTGTTAGAATACGAAAAGCAAACATTCTACGCATTCAAAAGAAGAATGTTCAGTGGTTTCAGATCTGCAGGTTTCAAGGAAGATGCAAAGCGTTATAAAATGGATTATAAAAATAAAGATATAACAGCTAATGTCTCTGCTTTTAACTTCCCCATGGGCTGCCTGTAATAATGGTCGGTTGTTCACAACAGCCTGGTCAGTGGTTACTTTTTTATTACTGGGTAACAAAACCTTCAAGCTTTGATGTCAAAGTGAGGGTACTTCAGAGAACATTTCAAGTAATCACTGACCAAGGAATTGTAAGCCACCACCTAGCTACCAAGCAATTATCAACAGTCACTTAACTATATACTATGCCTTACATTTTTCTCAAACTTGCATATTAGGGCAAACTGACAATAACTTTCTCAACATGCACAATTAAATAGATGAATGTATAAGCTACACATGGAAAAAAATACATTATAAGATTCCCAGAATACACATCATTTCACTATATGAGTTCAAGACTATGCTCTGGTCAAAGAATAAATCGCACACATAAGGATGGATGGATGGATAGATAGACAGGTACATTAACAAACAGAGTTTTAAGTGTATAAGATGAATAACTTGTGGATAAGTGGCTCACAGATAAGCTGACATAAAGATCTCTGACCACAAAATATTAATTCTCTGAGGTTCTGTCTAAATATGCTCTTATACCACTGCATCTCTAGTTATATGATGGTCGCATTCAGTTTTCACTGCTCCTGGCATAGGGTGGGAGCCATCTTGAGACATTAGCAGCTCTTGTAGAGATAGCACATTAATCGCTGCTATTTCTGTTTTCTATACAGTGAGATCAACTGCACCCACCTGTTGATTTTTAAGACTACAAAGAGCTGGGCTTGTTTTGTTTCCACCATGAGAAGTTGCACTGAACATCTGTTACACCAGAAACAACTCAAGAAAGTTCGCGTTTTTTTTGTATTTATTCACTGCACTTAAATTTCTTTTCTATTTTGCTGAATTTAATCTACTCTACTTGCTTTTTTTTCCATTTAAATAACTGTTTTCATTCTTTATAATTGGATTGCATCTGGCCTAGTGGGAGTGCCATTTTGAGCCTATAGTGGTTCTAGCAGTGAGACCACATAAATTACTGCTATTTCCAGGTAACTAAGCACCAAGTGGTCACATTTATAACTGCTTTTCATTTGCCTTTTACTTTTTGCTATTTGCTATATACTGAAATTAGTTGCACTCAGTTGTGCTGAGCTCATCACAGCAGTAGTTATAGCTATACAGTGGTTATTGTGTGCAGGTGAAGTTTTCCCTAAGTCTTTACTGCAAAAATCCTTTTTTCCACATTCAAACATTTAATAGGTGGCTGTCTCTTGTCTGCTCCAGGCTGTATGTGCTTGTGCGGAGTTGCACTGCCTTATTACTAGCTGCGCTGGTAATATCCTATATGGCCACTTATTTTCATTTCCTTCATTTCCTCGGTGTAAATGTAATGTCTTATATGTAGGTCATTGCAGCATTGCTGGTGGAAAGTCCTTAGTTCAAACAATAAATGTTATATTGAATTTCACTTCAACGTGTTGCATTGTCAAGCTGGCAGAGCATTTTTGAAATGTTTTTGCCCTATTCTCTGCTGTAATATAGCTATAGACTTAGCATATATAATTTAGTAAATATGGGAGTGGAGCCCCCTACCACCACACGTGTGGTGCAGATGAGCTTACCTCTTGCAAAAATGTTTGTCTGATTATAGGTTTTTTTGAATCACAGTTTTTGGTATTATATTTTGGCAAGCATTGATTCAAACAAGTCTGATTTGGTAGTTAAATTAAATAAAACAGCCCTGGACAGCATAAAGAGACAGCAAACTTCCTCTCCTTCTGTTGCCAGCCTTCTAGCATTTGGTATCTTATGACAGTGTAATTTTCTCATGCTCACTGTAAATGAACTCTTGCTTGACTTAAAAGATTCTATCTGTGAGCGTTATTACAAGGATAGAACACATGTTATCAGGGTCAGTGATGCCTTCTCAGTGAAGGAAAAGGTGACAAGTGGAATTTCCATGGGTATGTATTAGACTCCCTCTTTTTTTGGCATTTATTCCTGTAACCTAAACACTGACAAGCATTGTTGTAAATAGGAGGTTACATGGTTACAGGTTGTTAAATCAACCAATGATACTATTACCCTTCATGTAACTAATGTGCTGCACCAAAAAATGGACTGAAACTGAATGCTAGGAAATTAATAGCATCTCCTTCAACAAACAACAAATTCTTACTACCTACTGTATAAATGACACCTCACTCTCCAGTGAGTCTGCACTCACAGAATTGGGCACCTAGGTTGATGGCCTCCTCTCCTATAACCACCATGTAGTAACTGAAGTAAAAAAATCCTTCTATACCACACAATTAATAACAAAGGGCATCTCGTTTAACTTATTATAGAATATAATGCACCCTTTGGCATAAAAAAACTCAAAAAACACAGATTCCTAACCAAAAGAATTTTAGACCTCAGAAATCTTAGTTAGCAGGGAAGGCAGGAATCATGGTCCCCTCACTCTGTCATATACTCTCTTGAGAGGAGACTTGTGCATTTCAACAATGGGGTGCACTTTCATTGTTATGATTCAGATACACTGATCTTCTAGTTAAATAAAAACAATATACAGTGATTAGTCATCAGATGAGGAGGTTTCAGTGCAGAAAGTTACCTAGTTAGAAAGAATGCAAGGAATGTAAAGCTCGCCTTTAAAAGCAAATGATCTATCAAGGCTTCACATTTTCGATCTTTAACTTAGGGTTCTGCTGTAAAATTCAAACCAAACAAATCAGAGGAATGAAATTTAACACCTGTTAAAGTATAAAACACTAATGTGCATGGATTCATAGAATGTATCAAAATAGCATGCCCTTAAACACTTTCATTTACATGGAGGTATGACATTAAATGTTAACTGCTTACACAGAAATCTGAATGACATGTGTAAACAATTGCAATACTTAATCACATAAAATCTATTATTCAGTCATCACTGAGTTTGTTAATCATTGACTAAGAGGAAGGAAGAAACATGAAAATGATACCAGGAAAAATGATTTATTAAAAATCTGAGCAAACAGCACTTTAAGCAATGTTTTTCAAACCATGAAACCAGTTTTACTAGTGTATTCAACATACATGTGGTTTTAACCTTGAAATAAACATGACATATAAGCGTGCAAGGAAAATTCACACTATGACTTCAGGACATGACTTCATTTGCAACTCTGTGTGTTTTAAATGGGCAGAAAATTCACTAATAAACAATGTGTACCTTTTAAGTAAAGTGACTTGGAAATCTCACATTCTCTGTGATGAATCTTGAAAGTATGTTGAACATTTTCTAGGTGGACAGATATGCAAAACCTCTTTCAAAAAATGCTTGACTTGAGGAAAGGTAGGAAGGGGGGAGATCTAAAGTCAGACATACAGAAATGGCGGTCAAATAAACCTTGACAGTGCAGTAAGTGTGAACTACAAAAAAAAATAATTTTGGAGTTTACATATTGGTATGTTAAGCACCAAAAAGAAAACTGTGTTGCATACAGTGCCAAGCAGGCTACAGATGTGGAACTAAGAACTATACGTTCTAGAGTTACAGGTGTTTTGACCCACAACTCAAAACATGCCCAGGAAACAAAAGTTAATATGGGTTCTGCAGGAAGATCAAACTCTTTACCAAAACTAAAATGGGTTCACTAGGTCATCAGACCACTTAGCACTCATTTATCTCTTGGGTCACTATAATAGTAACCATATACTTGTAGGCAAAACGGTACTTTTCCGTTATCGGGGCAACACTTTTTACGCAGTTGATGAGCTCAGAATCCAGTCACTTGTTAATATAACCACGTGTGTAAAAGTATTTTACCGCATAATATTTAAAAAAACGAGATATCATTTCTACATTTTACACACACCTGGTTAAAAGACAAGAGAAGGCACTGGCTTTCAGCTCAACAATCGCGTGTAAAGTATTTCTCCTTCCAGCGTACCAAGCGAGCAAATGAAACATAAAGAAATCTCACTTAAAAGTATTAAGATGTTTGTAAACGAACACAACATAATACAGAACACCATGGCATATCACATGCATTCTAAGCATGGAAACTAAAACGTAATTATTTCTAGAGAACGGAAACAGTAGTCTTTCAGAAAAGAGTTTGTCGCGACGTTTTGAAAATGCACAGAGATTTATAAACATGACGCAGAACATGATATTACACTTGCATCTGTAAATTCAAGTGTCAAACAGTACTACAATAACTACCGTGTTCATACTTTTAATCTACTTACACGTCAAACATATATTGACCTCCTCACTTTTCTGTGCAGATTTAAAGTAGAATTTCAACACTCTTGCCATGGAGGACCAGTTACAGGTCATAGTTTCAAAGAAGAAAAGCTCCCGATACAACACTGTTTTCAAGCTATTCCCCTACCTTCCTCCCATTGACAGTTTTAGGCCTCAAAACGAACCTTACAGCACAAAACCAACATTGTAGTAGGAAAGAAAAGACAACAACATCTCAGCAGAAAGGCACATGGAACTCAGTGGTCATAAAGTATAACAAAAAATATTAAAAGTTTATCAGGTATATTTGCTGTGGATGCCTACATATGTGAGCACGGGCTAACACTGTAAGTGCTCTTTACATGTGTTGCCCCGATAATGGAAAAGTACCAGCAAAACAAGTCATTCAGTAGTTGTGCATGGTGTGCTGTGGAATGCATGTAACTATGATCACAGCCTTCTCTATTTCTGCACCTGATTCTCAGTTGCAATTAGTGCTATGCACAAGCTTGCTCACTTTACATATTGCAACCATGCCTCAATATATGCTCCTTGAACAACACACCCCTTGTGGCATGTTCTTGCCATGTTTTTCTATGTTCCTGGATGAAACTACCCCCAGCCACAGGCAAATGGTACACAGCCATACAAGTGCACTGGTTCCCAGTCAGACATATGACATGACATTTATCTAACCTACACTGATATCCACCATAGAGCTTGAAACTGTTGCTGATATACTTTATCAGAAAGGGCTCCTTTAACTTTGAGATGCTCCATGTCTTGCACAGCATTGTGCAAAATGATGACAATGTTTTATATTATGCTACAAACAGCCAGTTAGCTGGTTCTCATGCTAATGAAGCCAGTTAAAGCCACTGGCCATGAGTCACAGTCAATGCACTTTGCACTGCCCATGCATGTTGGTAGGAGATGTGTATGTCATGGTGAACATGAAGCATGTGATCGACATGTTGCTGCATACAGTATGTGTCTTCCCGCAGTGTCATGGTTCAGTACTGCTGCCATGTCCTAGCTCCTGGGTGCATTGCTACATTATATTACACATGATTCAGAAACCTTTGCCCATATTCACACTGTTACCATTTTGCTCATTGAGTAGACCAGATTGAGTAATCATAGCTAATTAACACTGAAAGGAATGCAGGACTCTTGTTTAGTATGCCTAGGAAAGTCATATTTTCCTTTTCTTCCTGCAGAGGAGCACATGCTTGGCCATTATGATGACCCACTGGATAAAGTAGATGCCTAGCATGAATTGGCATTATTGCTAACCAATCCTACTGACATTGCCCATTTGGGTGAGCAATGTTAAAATCACTACAGCAACCTGAAATGGTGCCACCCTCAACTTCTTCACCTATGGGAGGCAAAGGACCAGAAGAGGGAGACAAAAATGTGGTGCAACCATTACTTTTTCAGTGTAGCTGACTTCAACTTTCTTAACTGTTGTACATGTCTGCAAAACAGTACAGTCTTTACTTTTTGGCAAAAGAGGAGTAGCAACTCAACATAATGGGAGTGCTTCTCCAAGCACTTGGGTGTATATGTGTTTTGCAGCAGACCACTTCTCATCTGCACTGCTGTTATTTTCACACGTATGCCTGATGATCTTTTCCCATTCCGTCACCCTTCTGAATGCCCAGCTGTGCAGGAGGAGAAGGAAGACTCCACACAACTTCAGTTTCTACCAACCACTGTCTCTCAGCAATGCAATGTGAAAGCTCTTCTGTTGGAAATGACCTGGAGGAGACACTGTTGCCTTCTGTGCCTGCCTCTCAGGAAATGGGAGAAGGCTAATCTCTTTGAAAGTGGAGAGGGTGTCTGTTGGCATGAGGTGTGGAGGACAGTGACTGACAAGGTGCGTGAGTGGTTGGATACCCATAAGGGAAACATCACATGCCTTCTGCAACCACTGGTGAAGTTATGTGAATGGCAGGCTCCCACCAATGGAGATTTCATGGAGCAACAGGCCCATATGATTTATCATCCACATGAGTGTTGCCTGGCTTTTGTTGGCCTGTATGCTTTCCCCCTTATGTAGAATTCCCCATTCCTTACATATCATTCAACCCTCCCTTTCACCACTTGTACACTGTCTGAATGTATGTATTCATTCACTGTCCTCGCCAACTTTTGTGTGTACTCCATCATTGTGTGCGTGCGTGCATGTGTGTGCGTGTGTTCTACAATTGCTTGTCTGCCCTTATTGCCTGCTCTCCTAACTCCATCGTATCCTTCATTACAACCACCACCTACCCATCCTTTCTTTTTTAAATATAAAAAGAGTCTCATTCCCCACAAAATAACCCTTCCTTCCCTCCCAACCTTTCATATTGCTTCTTTCCCTTTTCCTACTTTCCTATCTACTGCATTTATTCCCCATGTATATGCTGAATAGGTTGCCACTATGCTATGCATACCCACAATGCTGTGCTAGCCAGAAGCTAGTTGTAGATTAATGCTACTACATTGCACATGTGAGCACTCATCACCTGGGCTGTGTTAGGTCGCCTTAGCTGGAATGTCTATCACATCTAGCACTTGTGCTTCTCTAGAACTGCTCATGTCATACTACAGCCAAGTGCTGTTTATCTTATTATAGGTTCTTAGCATCATTAGTATTTCCTAGGCTATTGATCTGTGAGAGTTTTAAGAAGCCTAGTCTTACATTCCTGTGGTAGTCTTAGCCCTTTTATTTTGCATATGAATAACTCCGAGATGGGCTGAAGAAGGATGTGTTGGGACACTTACATGTTTTCCTACACACATGTCGATCACATGGGAAGAGCCAGTGTTGCCCTTAGAGTTGCCACCCCTCCGTTTTTTTTCTGGACTATTCGGAAATCAAACTGATTCTCTGGTAGTTTGGAAAACACTGTACAACCTCCAGTATTCTGTTTTAAAAAGGAAACAGACTATCGGAGTTTGTAAATCGGCTGATTTACTATGCTTTTTTACAGAAAAGCATAGTAAATCAGCCGAAAGCAGGTAGCAGGAACAGAAAAAGAGGGCGTTTCGTGCCAGGTGATGTCATCCTGATGCCATAAAATGGGCGGAATGTGAGAGGTAGAGGGGGGTGGGACAGGCAGGGTTACTGGTGATGCGGGGTGTGTGGCTTTACTCCGGTTTTAGTCACGACGAAAGGTGGTAACCTTAGTTGCCCTCTGTGTATGCCTCTCAGGACACAGAAGGCTAATCTGGAGAATAATCTCCAAACAAATGAAAAGAAAGCAGAAACTAGTATAAAAAACACAGCAGACTTAACAAACTGCAAACTTCTCTAGCCAAGGTTTAATTTATTAAGTAAACTAATATAAACCAAATGAATAAAAACATAAAACATAAAAAAAAAAAAAAAAAAAAACATAAAACATAAGCAGTTTCGTCTCAGTGTTTGAAACTTCATTAGATAATCATGGAAGCATATGCACTTCCCTTTATACCCCACTTACTATCTTACCCCCAGCTTGTGACTACTCATAACCTCATCTATAAAGCTACAAACTGTCCATCTCTGTCAACTCTTTTCCAGCCTTACAAACCAAACCGACCCCTCCAGTGAACCCAAATGCTGCTCCTCCACATTATTAACTCCAACAGTACAACTGGTGACAGTCTTTTCTCAAACTATGTCACCAGAGCATGGAACATCATACCTCTCTATCTCTCTAAAAATAGCACAATGTCTCAAACATTTTAAACAGAAGCTAAAGGTACACCTGCAGAATCTGTGACTCTACTCATGTACGAAACTTGGAAAAGTACCCCTAGACTACACCAACATTCTATACTTCTTGCTAACCTTCAACTACTTCCCTCATCGTTTTCCCACAACCCTTCCTCTATATCCCCTCACCCACTCACCATACTTGACTACTACACCCCCATTTTCCAGCTCACAACACCTTTCTTATATTCATCTACAGAGTATTCTTTTTCCCCTCCATTCCATCCTTCTTCACACTTTCAATCACTTCTAGTCCTTCTCCTTCTTTGATCAAGTTTATGTCTATTTTATGTCTTTATTATGCAAGTGGTTTACTGAAGAATACAATGCTACTGGTCCACTGAAGTTTAAGTCTTTATATATGAATTATGCTCATCGTCTTCCTTTGCTCAAAACAATAACCTGTACCTGTACCTTGTACTGTAAGCAATAACTCCATTACTATGACTTTTCAAAATAATATTGAATGACTTTTCTATACCAGTAGAAATTTTTACTTACAAAATGTCTTCATTCACTAGAATGCTTTTTTTTCCTACTGTATATATAAATGTTTATGTAGTATGTACAGTTTGGAGCTTTTCTCCCTAGGACTCCGCTGAAAAAGGGAATCTGCACTCAGTTTGACTTTCCTGGTCAACAAACGCAATAAATAAATATACTTTACTGTGCAGTCAAACAAAGTATGTTATGACCACAGCTCTCAACCTTCCATCTCCAGAATGTGAAGCACTATCTCTCATAATGTGGAACAAACAGGAAAATTTGGAATGCCTACTAATAGCTTAACATATTCAACTAGGAAGCTCACAGGATGGTTAAAGTGTTCTTTTATACTTAGAAAAAGTTATTTCGATGAATTAATATGATTCAGTGTTATTTATCATGGATATCAGTGAAAACAATTATTGACAATAAATGTATGTCAGAAGCTTTCAATGTAGAACAATGAGGAATAAGGGATTTTTAAGACTAAAAATGAGGAACAGTTCTCTTCATGAGGTACACATGCTTAAAAATCACAGAAGACTGCTACCTTACTTTGAAAGTCACCTAGATATCTTTTGCAGCTATACAGAGTGAGTGAGGGTCACTGCATGTGCTACTATGACCCACTGCTTCATAAGATTACAAAGAGTAGACTTTAATTACATCCTGCCAGCTCTTAATGTTACAGTGCCTAGCAAAACTACAACATTTAGCTTAGCATTCTTTACGCAGTTAGGGATGTTTTATGAGTCCTAGTTATGAAAATACTGACTACAGGTATGCTTTTGCTGAAAATTACTGACATTGTTTACATAATTTGATTTAAAGTCATACAATACTCTAGACTACATTAACTAAATGCTGTAATAAATATTTGTAAA
Source organism: Protopterus annectens (assembly GCF_019279795.1). Taxonomy (NCBI): domain Eukaryota; kingdom Metazoa; phylum Chordata; order Ceratodontiformes; family Protopteridae; genus Protopterus; species Protopterus annectens. The sequence continues at coordinate 233,929,956 of NC_056745.1, forward strand.
GATGCAGTCCATTAGTCCAGCTGTGCATAATGACAATGCACTGCTGGACCAGGTTAATTGCTTTACTTTAACATAACATTGGACAAAGGTAACTAGTGTTTTACATTATTTATTATAGCTGCTACCAAGTTTTGAATATGAAATTTCACACAATGAAAGCTGAAGTGTATGAAAAACACTGCTGTATTCAGGAAACATACTGCAAAGAAAGAATAATACACACCAAGGTGTGGTAATCAGAATGTACACATGAACATGGCACAGCAGGTAGGTGTATGGTGAATGCCACATGCCATGGCAATTTTTACATGTGGTGCAGTAATTACATGAAACAGGAACAGACAGCAACAGGGAACACATAGGTTATGCTGGAAAATAAATGGAGGGTATGGATAATCACCAGGTACCATACATGACACCACAAGAAGACAATCCATGGAAGCAATGTGTGTACAATGGAAATATTGCATTTTGTCATCCAAATCTTACAGCATGTAGAAAATATCCAGATCTATGTATATCATGGATATAGCCATGTATATTACTGTGCATATATTTTTTTTTAAAATACATTTATTTTGTACAGTGAGATATGTTAAAATTTGTTTAATTGACACATTTATCATGGTGTATGGTTATATGTTTTGTTAAATGCCTGCTTTTCTAGAATTTCTAGTTGGCTATTTTTTTTTCTTAAGCCTGTTATCCCAGAATTGTTTTAATAATGATAATAATAATAATAATATAAAACTTAGGACAGGATTCATACATAGGCCTGACTGTGAGCAGTAAGGTTGTGTCAAAAAGTGCCTGTTAGCATGATACAGAAACCAACAATTATAGAAACATCAATCACATTGAGTTAAGACCAAACAGAACACTTAGAGCGCCACCACTTCAAAAAACCTAAATGCTGCCTGAGCATTATACTCCTCTCTCCATTCCTTTTCCCAGTAGGACTAATGTTTTCCACCTCCCTCTAGAAGGGTTTTTATCCACACTTATCTAACATCCCCACATTTTACAACATGATTTCTTTACTCCCAGAACACATTGTGTAGGTATGGTACATACACCACTTCACATTTACAGCACTGGAATACTAACTACTGTCTTCTGCTTACTGCTTTGAAGTATTTATAGCCAGTTATGTATGACTTTATGTACCAGTTTGAAATGGAAGTATTTAATGTCAAACTAAAAATGTATTTAATCTGAAATTAGAATTGTTTAAAACATGCTTGTTTTCCAATAGTCCATTCATGGCTGAAATAAGTCTCCCATAGATAAGTACATTACCTTGATCATAAAATACAAATAAAATAAATAAAACATAAAAGAATTAAGTATTCAAAGCACAGTGATTAGCTTTGCCAAGCTTCTTTAAAAGAAGTATCTACATAGTTTGATTTTGGCAGCGAGATTTTAGAACCACAGGAAACCAGTCTTGATTACAGAACATCGCCAAACAAAACTGAAGCATCTGTGAGAGTCACTTACATATTGACCTTTTACCCAATGAATTTGGAAGCAATGCAGAAACAGCTGAAAATGAAGGTCCACTGATACATTTGTACAGTACTTCCTGATTTACTAATGAAAACAGTGTAAGCTTAGTCATACTTCTCAACATCTTAGTGCAAGAATTCTGGACAAAAGAATAAACTAAATAAATAAGAAGAAAATAATAATGCAGGGCAGAGACCCACAATCCGGGACATATTTTAAATATTGCTCTAACAAACTTAGAAAGTTGCTAGAATAACAGGTTTTGCATTAGGATGCATTTCTGAACAATATGATTTCTGAAACTGACATTTCTGTCATTTTTAATTACTTCGGTCCTCGATGATTTGCTAGAAAAACACAATTCTGTGAAATACTGGACAACTAAGAAGCATGCGCTTAATTGTTCTTGCTCATATATGTGGTAGTAAAAACAGATCTTCCAGGGAATTAAAGAATAACACAAAACTTTGGGCTAGGCTTATAAATGCCTTAGGGCAGATAGCCTAGTATAAACCTATGAACCTATGAACAAATAAAATGAATTGTGTTGTTACTAGATATCCACTTTAAAATATTATTGTGGTCACTATGTTTTGCTGATGGGAAAGGGTGTGGAGACATATATTGTTTTTTTCCTTAAGAGTTTGAGAACCTTTCAGTGTTCTATATCATATTATATCAGATTACTTCTGATTAATATATTATACTGGTTGTTTCTGCCTTGTACATAATTTTGCTTATTTACTTAACATATTATGGAGGGGGAAGCTAATGTATACACCATATCAGGTAAGGAGGAAAATAATTGCAATTTTTACTTGAATCTCTAAACTGCACATTGATTCATTTGAGCTAACAGTTCCTGTTTTGTGGGCTTGTTATTTATTATATGTACACTGAGATGGTTTTATGCAGAGGTAACGCAACTTTCTAATCTGTTCAAGTCCCCATCCACAATGGAGAACTGAAAACTGAATCAATACTAGCAGTTGCTTAACACAAACATACTACTCAACCTCATAGTGCAACTACCTCTCAACTGTCCAGATTTTCGCAGAATGTCCAGATTTTTGCATCATGTTTTTGGTCCATTTTTCGTAAAATTGTGGTTTTCTAGCAAATCATTGAAGATTTAAGTAAAAAAATAATGACAGACATTTGAGTAGAAACGTCATACCCTTAGGAATATTCATGCTGTTTATTATATCTACTTTCCAAGTTTGAAAGGGCAGTATTAAAAATTGTCCCTATTTTGGGCCTTTGTCCCCCCCTTAATTATTTATGGCTTTGTCCAGATTTCTTGCTCTAAGAGGTTGAGAGGCATGCTCTGAACAGTTGAAAGGCATGTTATCTGTGACTAACAAACTATAGGATTCCAATTATGAACTGAATAATAAATAATCAACTTCAGCATGTTTTAAAGAGACTCAGTGAAACTATGAAGGAACTGGATGCTTGTCAAACAGGAAACATGCGATATTCTGAAAGCAGCAATGTTCTTATTTTAGTATAGTTCAGTGGAAGCTTGGTGCATTAACATCAATGAAGACCACACAGTTTAAAAACAAATAAATATCAGTGTCACAAAGTTCAGTTTTGGATGTAAGAAAAAATAATAACAGAACCAGATCTGTGTCATTTTCAAGGTTAACAGTTTCACTATACTACCGAAGGATAATATATTAGGTTACATGCAACTAGAAGTAAGAGAAAAAAAGACTGGAAAGGGAAAAATAAACCTCCCACATGGTTTTGCAGAATGTGGGTTAAGGAACAACAAAACCAAGTAGACAAGCATTATATTACCAACAGTGTGCTTAATAATGCAGACCACACAGTATCTCTCAGAGAATGCAGATTGGTAAGTGCCTGGACTTTGCACCTACAAAAGGAGGAAAGAAATAATTCACTGGTCATCAAAATTTCTGAGTGCTGCAGTGCAAAAAGCTATTCTCAGCTCTTGATGAAACCATTTACATGTGATTCCTTTGCTGATTTATCAGCAAGCTGTTCTATCAGTGAAATAATCTTTCCTTATGTCCTTTAATTTTTACTTGCATTTTCCCAAACAAGAGATCGTGATCTGACCTACAATCTGCAGCACTTTACACATGCATATCCTTCAGCCTTGATTGCCAAGTTACTTATGTATATTTGACCTAGCTATATCTGGGTAGGAGTGCTGGTAATGTCCATTTCACTTTGAGTATATATTCTTGTGACTAAAGAATATACTCCTGGTTAAGGCACTTTTGCACTGGATTATATATGCTGTTTCCCATCATTATTCATATTAGGGGCAGAGTCACACATTTCACTGATAATATTCAGACCCTTCCTGTTACTGCTAGTCTGTGCGGTGAAGTCATCAAACAAAAATGTGACATCATAGCATAGTACATCATGCAAACTGTCTTGCAGCAATTTATTCATGGAAATGTTCTGTCTTTGTTTGTAGTCGCTTCAGTTTGTATACATATTTTATGTACTTTTTAACCCGTGGCAGCACAAGGTGTAAAACTGCTATGTGAAAGACCCTTTTAAAACTGTATTCCAGGATTTGCACATTGAAGAATGATTAGTTGAACTATCTTTAAAATAATATACATTATTAATAATTAAACGTGCAGCTCAAATGTTCAAATGTTATTAGTATACATAAAGATAAACAGAAATATACAACTCCAATGACATCTGCATGTTTGTAAACCTATAGGGAATGAATGTGTACAAAGGCCATGGCAGTTCTTATTCTGTAAACAGGCACTATGTAGGTGGTTGCACCCCCTCCTCTGCCACCACCACCACCTCACATCCACACTATGTATGATGATACACTTAACAGGCAACACATTTCAGAGAAAGGAAACACTTGCCCAGTTTTCTAGTGGAACCTGGATTTTCCTTTCTCAAATATTTAACAAGTCTCCTTTTGGTGTATTCTGAATCTAGTTCATTGTTAAGAAAAAAATAATGTTAATGTGTTTTATGGAAACACCCTGCACTGATAGCAGTATCAGTCAACTGTAATATTAGACCTCAAGGAATAAAAATGCATAATCACAGTAGCTACTCAGATCACTGAAGCACAATTCAAATTTTGCTTGGATGAACTCAGCTTAGTGAAAGTGGCCTTTTTTTGAATATTGTTTACTTTTGCTAAGATGAGAAAAACTATGTTTTGCACTCTGAGAAATGAACTATTCTATAATTTCTAACACATTTATTGTTAGGAATACAAACACAGTTATCGTTTAATGTTCATGTTATAGCAGACAAAAACAATGTAATTTTGGTTCTCTTACAAGCGCTTATGTCCCAAGTTAGGGATTCGAGAATCTTGTAGTTCAGATAGGCTGTCACTCAAACTTAAATATGAGTATGTGCAAACAGTTGTAGAGGAAGTGAGAGCGGGCTTAGGGGAAATCAGCGAGGACTTGGATTTGGAACTGGATGAGAGTTTTAGGGTTAGAGTTAAGAGTTAGGGCTCTGGCAAGGCTATACAGTTTTATAGTGTCGGGTGTTGGGAGTGCTAATTAGTTACAGGGGATAAGGTAAGTAGGAGTTACAGCCCTTGCCTTTTTTTGAGCAAGTGGCAGTGAGTAAGCTGCTACCACATTGGCACCTGTAGTAGATATATAACTTCACTGAACACAAGCATCACTACCCTCATTCAGGATGATATTTGTTTGTTTATTTACTTATTTATTTATTTAAGTTTGATGACCAGGGAAGTTCACTGGGCCAAGAAGAGCCCATTTTCAGTGGATGCCTGGGCAGAAAAGCTCCACAATAATTGCAAGTTACATTTCGCATGTTACAAAAGGACATAGTTTATACAGCTAATTAAACATTTACAGAGAAACTCCATGATATTTTACAATTGTTCCACTCTAAATACTAAAACCTTGCTTTTAAAACAACAGCATTGTTAGTTCTTTGGCTTGTCATCATTTTCTTGCTCTTTGGCATATTTGCTGGTCACTTTCTCATCTATCGTAGGTGTAAAAAAACTGTCACTTTCTCATCTGACTTGCTAATGATACTCCCCTAGTACATATCCTGTTTATCCTTATATTGCAGTCATGACAACCATTTTTTAGGTTCTTCTAGTGAGCCTCATCTACCATAATTCTACTTTTCATATCTACATTTTTATTAATTATCATCATAAAATTCTGACAAGTAGGTTTAATTGTGAATTCTACCTGCACGTTAAGATTTTTTTCTCTACTATCTTCAAATTGTTAATCAGCATTGGTAACCCACTTAAAAGTAAGAAGAAACAATCGTTTTGTTAATTCAACCTTCCTACCAAATATTTCTTCAAGCATATTTTACAATACCTGTTTAAAATCTGTCATTTATTTA